>NC_048446.1:9802026-10102026 GCF_004353265.1 Vitis riparia | reverse complement strand
AATGCTTGTGTCTATTGATTTGCCCCTGTTTGTAGCGCTTGGCTGGGGACCCAAGGTACGTACTTGACTTGTTGGGAATTGGATTCATTTGCATGCATGGAGCTTGGATATTTTTGCTTGTTGTGTGTTTATATTGCTTGACTAACCTCTTATGTAGCGCTTGGCTAGGGACCTCAGGTACGCACCTTTTAGCTTTGATTTGTGGAGAGTAAGTGCATGCTAGCTACTAAGCAGGTTCATGTGATCTATGTCATTTGTTTAGCATGATCGATCAATTGATCTTTGACCCATATGCTCTCATGTACCCAATTCATCAATAGAGACCGAGTTCTAGGCCTAGAGGGGTGCTACCTCGCATGAGGTACCTTCCTAATAGGTAACCTAATCCCCAGACCCAAAATCTAGTTTTCGTAGACTGCTTTTTCCATACTGGAGTCATTAAGGGTTTTTGTTCTTACTTGATTTTCCCCTTTATAAAATAAAAATAAAAATAAAAAGTAAGTGGTGACTCCAAACAAAACCGTTCCTCACCAGGGACGGATTTTCCAAAACCCGAAAACACACTTACTTTCTTATTCTTTTAAAATAACAAGTCGCGTCGGTCGGTGGATCGGGTGAGGGTCCATAATAGTCTTGCTTCTTTCTTTAGAGAAAAGCTCTAATTCTTTCTTTCGATAAAAATCTCAGCCTTCGATAAAAGCTTCCACTCTTGAAAACCAAAATCTTTGTTCACTACAACATTCCCAGGCAAGAGGCTTGGTATATTCTCAAAAATGGGTAGTGGAGGCAAGCTTCTCACCCAACTGCTACCCAATTTCCGCCTTAGACTATGGTGGGATCTTGACACACAGAGATAAAAATTGATGTTCTTTGAAGGAACTTCCTTAGAACCATCATCCCCCACAACCTTCAACACTTTGGAAACATTGCAACTTAGTCTTCTAACTTTAAGGCCATCCAAATAGGCTTGCTCTTCAAAAATGAGGGAAAACAACCCAAAGTCATTACTACAACATAGGCTTTCTCTGGAGCTGGCCTTGCTATCTTTGGGTCATCCATCAATTAGCTTTGATCCATTACCCAAGTGACCTTTGGAAAGGCTTGGGTTTTTCTTCTCAACTAGGTTTGATTCTCTTCTTGTGCAGGCCTTCATTTCCTTTAAAACATTCCCTCGCGCCACAAGCCTATTTGATTTTGAAATAATGTTAGAGACTAGAAAGAGTGGGTGGCAATTGTTCCTCAAAATTATCCTAGCCTTGCCACGTGTCCTCAAAGCTTGTGAAGGGCCTTGCACCATGTCATCCCCCACTAAAGTCGTCTCACTTCTATAGCAAGTTAACTTGGGCTTTCACTGTACATTTTCTCCTTCCCCTCTAATGAATGAGACTGCAACTGTAAAAAACCTAGGCACCATCTATCACCTTCAACAGCACCAGCAACACCATGTTTGGATTCATTTCCATCTTCACTTTAACCTTGGATAAATCAATAAGCTTTAAAGTATCTCAATTTACCTCTGTCACCTTTCCCCAATTCTTCAAAACGAATCATAACTGATTATCATTCCACAGATGTAATGGGAAACCTTGTAACTCTATCCAACCCCTCTTATATTTTCCAACAACCACTATATTTTCTCTTGGTAACCATTTTCGCAACCTAAAAACCACTCATCTCGAAACCAGCCTTTCTCTCACTTGAAGTCACTCTGCTCTTTCAACTGAATCCACCAAGAATACACCTTTGAAAGCTGAAAAAAGTGTTTATGGAAATCATTCCTCTCACCCTCATCATTCTCGCAAGAGCCTTACCTACAACACCCCAATCTTGAACTAAAACTTAGCCTTCACAAATCATAGCCCTAGGCCAATTTCCAATTGGTAAGAGAGCTCATTTTCTTGGACCCTTCTCGTCAACCACTCTTGCATAAGACCTATCCCTAGACCACCCTACCAACCCCACTTTGTTCTTTATCTTTGCTTCCACCTCCTTTGTTCTAGTGACAGAACGAAAAAGGCTCTTCAACACAGAGAAGATTGACTTTCTTAGGACTTCCCATCCTTTACCTTTGACACCTTCAAGAACAATCAGAGAATAAGTTTTTCTATTTGTAACGAACTCCGAAATTCTAATGAATCTTCATCTAATATTTAAATAGATTTCCACCAAATGTGTTCTTGATCTACCCCTAAAATTTTGAATGAAACCCCGAGATTCAGAAAAATCTGTAACCTTCTTCAACTATTCTAAAATCCAAACGATTTCCTTCTCTTTGAAAGCCTCTAAGAAAGCATGCCCTAGAACCTTCTCCATAATTGAGATATAAGGACCTACATGGATGCCTTCGAACCTAACCTCGGAAACCTTTTTCTCCACTTCAAAGCACTTCTCTATTTTCACTCAATTTTTTCCTCTATTTGTTCTCACCTCAATCTTGAACATCCATGATTGGTAGACAATTTAGGAACATGTAAAACATTTTTCAAGACTAAGGAATGATGATTTTAATTTCACCATGACTGGCAACAATGGTCAACGACCCATCAACCGTTGCAATCTTTTTATTACTAGGGCATGGACTATATGTACTAAATTTGAGGGAAGAATTTGTCATGTAGCCTTTTGCTCCTAAGTCAATGACCTAAGAGTTTGGAAAATTAATATTTGAAGCACTTAACGCATGAAATATAAGAGACTTACTTGCGAGTGCCAATGAGTAAGCAGCCGAGGATTTTTCCAAAGTTCCCAGTAACCTTCTCAGTTTCTTAATCTTTTCTTTGTTGAACTCTCCAGTGTCTTGGGAACTTTCATCACCTAGTCGAGTAGTAGAAAGATGAGTATGCCCCTAATTACCTTGTTGTTTACCTTTACTATTTCATTTCTTCCCAAAATTAGGCGATTTTCCATGTAATTTCCAACAATGATCCTTTTCATGGCCTAGTTGTTTATAGTAATTGCACTAGCGATTATCTTTGTTGTCTACTCTAGACAAATCTACCATGCCATTCTCGTAGTTGGAAACCTGATTTGATCCACCATTGGAAGCATTGTCAAATTCCTGCTTGAGACCATTGTCGAGCCATCTACTACTTGGGATTCAATCATTACCCCTCACCTTCTTTCTTTTTCTCAAATCATAAAGATGGTCTCATTCAATGATGGCAACTCATCCTTGCCTAAGACTTGGCTTTGTTTCTGATCATATTCCACATTAAGGCCAGGAAGAAACTTAAAGATTTTCTCTTTCTCCATAAATCTCTTGAGCAGGGCTGCATCCTCACTACACGTCATCTTGAGGCATTGATAATGATCTAATTCTTGCCATTGACTTTTTAAAATATTAGCATATTTAGTGACAAAATGATTGTCTTGTCTTGTAGCAGAAACTCTTGTCTTAATCTCAAAAATTTGAGTCATGTCACGTACCTTGGAATAAGTCTCGTTCACAGCATCCTAAATCTCTTTTATCAAGGTAAAAAACACACATGTATTGCTGATTTTTAGAACCATGGAATTCCACAACCATGACATTATCATCAAATCCTCCTCATCCTTAATGTAAAACTTTGGGTCACTCGGATCAGGTCATTTTCCAACCAAATGACTCAACTTCCCTTTTCCTTTCAAGAAGGTCCACACCACTTGTGACCACTACAAATAGTTCTTCCTGCTCAACCTATACACCACTTGAATGTTCGAAAGCTCACCTTGTATGTGAGTCGTAAGTGCTTTAGATGCAGGGATAGTCGACATGTTGGTTGCTTCGAACACCTCAGACATGGCAAATAGTTCTTTGAGAAATGATAGAAAACGGGAAAGGAAAATAAGAGAAAAATATCACAAAAAAATGTGAACCTAGAAATTTCAAACCAAAGGAATAGGATAGAAGAAGAAAGAGACTTCTAAGAAAAAAATTCAAAAAACCCAATTATCAAGAAGGGAAAGAAAACAAAATCAATTTGTAGAAAACAAGACAAGCAACAAAATTTGAGAATAACAAATCACAAAAAAAAAAAAACGCACCATAGAACCGATAGTAAAGACACAAAAGAATTGTTGGAATAAAAAGAAATTCTAAACCAAAAGGCAACAAAGAAAACCCAATAAACTTGGCTTTGATACCATGTGAAAAAGAATGTTTGATTTATTCAAAATTAATTCAAGGTACAGGTCTAGGCTCAAATATATAAAGTTGCTGTTAAAAAATGAAAAGATAAACTACCTTATAAATCCCTAAAAATCAAGGATTTATATCAATACAATTGACCATACATGGGATTTCATATTTACATAGTTTTCTTAACAAAAAAAATCTTATAATCATGTGACTTTCTAACATTTCCCAAAACTATGGAGTCACTTTTTTAGGGTTTTTTTCTTATTTCATTTTCCCTTTCAAAATAAAATAAAATAAGTGGTGACTCCGATTTTAGCAAAACTAATTTTTCACCATCAAAATCAAGTTTCGCTAATGAATGAGGACGCACGTGTGAAATGCAGGTCCACAAATACTCTTGGAGTAAAGTCTTTACATTTGAATAGATACATGATACTTCAAGTTCTTACTAATGAGAGACCCTCAATTTCCCACTAATCTTCTTAGCGTAGTAATTGGTTTTATTTTTTATTTTTTTCAAGTTATAGGGACCATTGGATGACCAAAGGGAGTAACAAAAATTGATTTATTTGTAGTTTAGACGAAAAATAAGTGAAGTAAATTGTCTCTGATTCTCTTCTTTCCTTCTAGAAATTATCTCTTCATAACAAAGTTCTCACTTATTTCCTTACTAGCATGCGACCTAGGTTGTGGCAAGATTTTGGAGACTTAGAACTTAAAGGTTAGTAATTTAACAATGATAAATTCTTTCTTATTTTGTTCTGTTCCCAAATAGAGACTAGCATTTTCCTAATCCAAAAACCATTTCATGATGTGGTTTGGTTTCAAAAAAGCAACAAATGGAATCTCAATTGATGTTACTCTTCAATGGTACAATATTTTCTATCCCTTTTGCATGTTTTGATTTTTTTTTTTTCTCAAATATTGAACACTCTTATTATTAATATGCCACATAACTCAAAAATTACTGAATGAGTGGTTCATATTTACTCACAGACTACTTGATCACTTGCATGGCTAAGGATTTCATTTAGGACTATTGAAATCAATTGAAGTACCATTACTATTGGGTACTCAAATGTATATTCAGATATAATGTTGCGATACTCATGACCATGGTATGATCACCTTTCTAACAAGGACTTTCAATAACATTGGTAAGAAGTCAAATATTTTTAAGGATCATTGATCCTAGCATACCGATAGTCAATTGTTTTTATTATATATATATATATATATATATATATATGTCTTTGGGATATAGATTTCAATTATTTATTTACTCATAGAGTACTTGGATCACTTACATGTATAGGGATTTCATTTAAGACAATTGAAATCAAAGGCAACACCGCTGTTATTGGGTGCTTAGATGTATATTTGGATACTATGTTGGGATACTCATGATGATGGTATGACCATTTTTTTGACAAGGAATCTCAATAACATTGGTAAGAAGTAAAATATTTTTAAGGAACATTGATCCTAGCATAATAGTAGTTAAGTTTTCTTTCTATTTTCATCAATCATGTTCTTTTTTGTTTTTATTTTATTTTTATTTTTTATATATGTTTGTCTTTGGGATA
The DNA here is from genome assembly GCF_004353265.1 of Vitis riparia. Taxonomy (NCBI): domain Eukaryota; kingdom Viridiplantae; phylum Streptophyta; class Magnoliopsida; order Vitales; family Vitaceae; genus Vitis; species Vitis riparia. The sequence goes on along the minus strand of NC_048446.1, from coordinate 10,096,323 downwards.
TTTAAATTTCAACTAGTGTAAAAAATCTCATTTTTCGTCTACCTGTAAATAAGTAATTCAATATGTAATTTATGTTCTAATTAATAGATATAAGCTAGTATTACTAGTTTTTATGAGTTAGTATTATGAATGAGTTAAATTTTACTAAAATTTTTTGAAGGGAAGAATTGAAAGTTGGTTTAATAGCCCTTCTATTTTGGATCACATGAGTACAAGACTAGTAGGTTCCCACATAGGGTTGAGTTGGTCAAGGTTTCTCTTGACAAGGACTAAATGGAGCCATGAAAGACTCCTTGGTCTTCCTCTTCTAGAAGAAGCTCTCACTAGTGTACAAGAGAAGCATAGGGGGCAGTTGCCAATTGGTTAGCTATAGGAGAAATATGTTGTCACTATATGCAAGAGATGACATGACCAAACACATGACATTGTTGGAATAGTCTTTACATTGGAATAGACATGTATACCTCAAGTTCTTACCAAAGAGAGAGCCTTGATTTCTTACTAATTTTCTTAGCATAATAATTGGTTTTATGTTTTTTTTCTAGGCTATAAGAACCACTAGAAGACCAAAGGGAGTAACAAAAATTGATTTACTTTTTGTTTAAAACAAACATAAGTGAAGTAAATTGTCTCTAATTCTCTTCTTTCTTTCTTGAAGTTATCTTGTCATAACAAAGTTCTCATTTATTTCACTAAGGGCATGTGACCTAAGTTGTGACATGATTCTAAAGCATCAAAACTTAATGGCTAGTGATTTAATAAAGATAAATTCTTTCTTGTTTTGTTTTTTTCCCAATAAGGACTGACATTTTCCTAATCTAGAAGCCACTTCATGATGTGGTTTGGTTTCAGAAAAGCAACAAATGGAATCTCAATTGATGTTGTTCTTCAAAGGTACAACATTTTTTGCCACATTTGCATGTTTTGACTTTTTTTAGGTTTTCTCGAATATAGAACATGCTTATTATTAATATATCACATAACTCAAAAACCACTAAACTAGTGGTTTTCATTTACTCATAGACTCCTTGATCACTTTCATGGATAGAGATTTCATTTAAGACTATTGAGATAAGATGAAGCACCATTACTATTGAGTACTTATATGTGTATTCATATACAATGTTGGAATACTCATGACCATGGTATGACCGCTTCTCTAACAAGGACTCTCAATAACATTGGTAAGAAGTCAAATATTTTGAAGGAACATTTATCTTAGGATACTGGTAGTCAAGTTCTCTTTCCATTTTCATCAATCATGATTTTTTTTTTTTTTTTTTTTTTTTTTATATATGTTTGTCTTTGGGATATCTAAATTCCAACTAGTATAAGAAATCTCATTTCTCCTCAACCAGTAAGTTTATTTTTTTATTTATTTGTTTTCCTCTTTACTTAATTTCATTTGTCAAAATGATAACTATTTTTCCTTTGTTTCACCTTACAAAATAAGGATATTTAAGAGTTGAAAGTTATAGTTTTTACTTTTGTCAGACCATTTGGAATTGACTTGGAAATATATTATTTTAAAAGCAAATAATTATTAAAAAAATAAGTGATGTGAAAAAAAGGAATATATATATATATATATATTATCTAGCTCCATTCAAAGACATCTCCACTTTTTGCTCAAATAGGTACTTCAATATGTAATCGATCTTCTGATTAATGTAACAAAACATAAGCTAGTATTATTAGTTTTTATGAGTTAGTATTATGAATTACTTAAATTTTACTAACATTTTCTGTGGGGAAGAAATTGAAATTTGGTTTAATAACCATTCCATATTGGATTGAATAGGTATGAGCCTAGTTGGTTCCCATACAGGGTTGAATTGGTCTAGGTTGCTCTTAACAAGGACAAAATGGAGTCATGAAAAGACTCATTGGTCTCCTTCTTCTAGAAGAAGCTCCCACTAGTGTACAAAAAAAAAACATGGTGGACATATATTGTCACTATCTGCAAGGGGTCAAATGATCGGACACAACACTATTGGAATAAAGTCCTTAGATTGGTATAAACACATGATACTTCAAGTTCTTACTAGAGAGAGACCCTCAATTTTCCACTAATCTACTTAGTGTAATAATTTGGTTCATGTTTGTTTCCAGGATATCGGAACCAGTGGAATACCAAAAGGAGTAGCAAAAATTGACTTATTTTTCGTTTCAAATAAACATTAGTGAAGTAAATTGTCTATGATTCTCTTATTTCCATCTTGAAATTATCTTGTCATAATAAAGCTTTCATTTATTTTACTAAGGGTGTGTGACCTAGGTTGTCGTAGGATTCTGGAGAATGTGGGCTTAACAATTAGTCATTTAACAATGATAAATTCTTCTTGTTTTATTTTGTTTCCAAATAGGGATTAATATTTTCCAAATCTAAAAACCACTTCACGATGTGATTTGGTTTCAAAAAAACAATTAATGGAATCTTAATTGATGTTGCTCTTCAATGGTACAACATTTTCTATCCCTATCACATTTTCTGATTTTATTTGGATTTTCTCAAATATGGAACATGCTTATTATTAAGATACCACATAACACAAAAACCACTAAATGAGTGGTTCTTTATTTATTCACAGATTGATTGATCACTTGCATGGATAGGGATTTCATTTAGGATTATTGAAATAAGATGAAATACCATTACTATTAGGTACTTAGTTGTATATTCAGATATGATGTTGGGATTCTCATGACCATGATATGACTGTTTCTCTGACAAAGACTCCCAATAACATTGGTAAGAAGTCAAAGATTTTTAAGGAACATTAATCTTACCATACTGGTAGTTAAGTTCTCTTTCCATTTTCATCAATAAATATATATATATATATATATATATATATATATATATATATATGTTTGTCTTTAGGATAGAGATTTCAATTGTTTATTTACTCTCAAACTGCTTGATCACTTACACATATAGGATTTCATTTAAGACTATTGAAATCAAAGGAAGCACCATTGTTATTGGGTACTTAGATGTATATTCAAATATTATATTGGGATACTCATGATGATGGTATGATCGTTGCTCTGACAAGGACTTTCAATAACAATGGTAAGAACTCAAAGATTTTTAAGGAATATTGATCAAAGCATACCACTAGCCAAAGTTTCTTTCCATTTCCATTAATCATGATCTTTTTTTATTTATTTTATATATATGTTTGTCTTTGGGATATTTAAATTTTAACTGGTATAAGAAATCTCATTTCTCCTCAACATGTAATATTATTTATTTATTTATTTATTTTCCTTTTTACTTATTTTCATTTTTTAAAAGGATGACTCTTTTACCCTTTTTTTCTTTGCAAAATAAGGATATTGAGGAGTTGAAAGTTATAGACCTTGCTTTTGTTGGTCCATTTCGAATTGGCTTGGAAATATATTATAGTAAAATCAAATAATTATTAATGAAAATAAGTGAGGTGAGAAAAAAGGGATTGATATTTTATCTATTTACCTCCATTCAAAGATATGTCCACTTATTGCTCAAATAGGTACTTGAAAATGTAATTGGTGTTCAAATTAATGGATTAAAACATAAACTAGTATTATTAATTTTTATGAGTTAGTATTATGAATGAATTGAATTCTGTTGATGTTTGCTGAAGGGAAGAAATTGAAAGTTAGTTTAATTGCCTCTCTATTTTGGATCATAGGGGTACAAGCCTAGTAGGTTCCCACACAGAGTTAACTTAGTCTAGGTTGCTCTAGACAAGGACTAAATGGACCCATGAAAAGACTCCTTGGCCCTTTTTTTTTTCTAGAAAAAGCTTTCGCTAGTGTACAAGAGAAGCATGACGGACAAGTGCAAACCGATTAGCTATGGAGACACATGTTGTCACTATACGCTAGAGGTTACATGATGAGACATATGACACTAACATAATAGAGCACCTACATTGGAATAGTCAAATGATACTGGTAGTCAAGTTCTGTTTCCAATTTCATGAATCATGTTTTTATTATTATTATTATTCTATTTTCATTTTTTTTATATATTTTAGTCTTTAGGATAGGGATTTTAGTTCTTTGTTTACTCGCCAATTGTTTGATCACCTACTTATCAAGGCATTTCATTTATGACTATTGAGATCTGTGAAACCAAGATTTGGTTAATCTCGGTTTTGATGATAACAAAACAAGGTTTAGAACTAATGATTATATTTTAAGTGTGATTAGGCAAGACGATTTCCAAAGTGGCAATCACAAAGACAAATCAAGCTAAAGAGAAATCATTAAGAAGAAGAAGACTTCAAAGAGAAGTATTTTTCAAGATCCAAGCTTCATAAGATCTCTTTGTAAGGTTGTTGGTGCACTTGAATTTTCATGCATTGCATTCTTTACTTATGCACCAAAATCATCCAAGAGTTATTTTGTTTTAAATATTTTAAAATTGGATGATTTCATGTTTTCTACTAAAACCTTGTGTAAAATGTTTTCCAAACTTGTTTAAAAGGTTTTAAGTTGAAAAAGTTGGTTATTGAGTCAAAAACGACTCAACCGGTTGAACCGAGTGAGAAATCGGTCGACCCCAGCTCCACCGGTTAAGGGGTGCAAAAAAACTTTCTCTCTCTTTCAGAATGGTTGTTCAACCAGTCAAGGTTCAACCTCAACCGGTCGACCCCCACCTCAACCGGTTGAGGTTTGGTCAAGGGGTGGTCAAGGTCCATCAGTCACTTGTCAAGTATTAAATGCTAACGGCTAGTCAACCAATCGAACTGGGGGTCGACCGATTGAACCCCAACGGCTAGTTTGGCCTTTTTCCTCTATAAAAAGGCTTCAATCTTCATTGTTTCAGGAGCTTAACCTTCCTAAATATTTATTGAATATATTTGAGCCTTGGGAGAGTATTTTTTAGTGCACCATTATTCTAAAACTTGCATATCATTAGTGCGCCTTTCAATCCTAATTTTCTTGTTTCATTTTAGCCTAAAGTTTTGTACTAGGATTTTGTGAAATCATTTGTAAATCTTTGAGAAGAATAGTCTAAGAGTGAGGTATCACTTGGGGATTCTCAAGTGTGGAGTATCACTTTAAGGGTTGTTCAAGAGTGAGGTATCTCTTGAGAAGTGTAAAGGGTGCTTGGAGCCAAAAGTCCAAGAGGGTGGATTGGAACCATAATCCAATTGTATTGCTTAAAGGGTTGGTTTGAAAGCCTTGAATTAGTGGAACCTCAAGCTTGGGATTGAAGTTAGAGGAGAGTGGATGTAGGTCAGGTTACACCGAACCACTATAAAATCTTGTGTTTGCATTCTCTCTTCCCTACTCTTTTATTTTATATGCAATTGTCTTTTTATTGTTTTATTATATACTTGCATATAATTATTTCTTGCATTCACATAATTTAAATTTACAAAAAGAGACCATCACCTTATTCACCTCCCTCTAGGGTGATTACCATAAGTTGGATTAGCCTAATTTTTCTAACAAGATCAAAGGAAGCATCATTGCCATTGGGTACTCAAATATTCTATTTAGATGCTATGTTAGGATACTCATGCCATTGGGTACAAAAATTCATTTATCTTGTATTAAAACATATAGAATATTGATATAATTAAAATTTATCAAATTGATCTAGCATGATCCAAAATCATACAAAAAAGTTTTGCCCAACAATATCTTTTTTAAAAAAGGAAAAAAAAATGTTGTATGTGCTCAGACTATATATTGTATTTGCTTAAAATTTTGTTTTATGTGAAATAATATGTTTGTCTAGATAATCTTGTGTGTAAGAGAAGAGAGTAATAGTTTAAGGTTCATGGTTTGTATGTTTATTCTTTCTCGCCCGCTTGGTCATCTGTTGACTTGATCTCAAAAAATGTAAAAAATAAAAGTTAACGTATCTTTCTTAAAGGACTTACAAAATTTTATGCATGATTGATACTGTCCTATATGAAAGAGAGAAAAAATGTGATAATTATCCAAGATATATATTTTCCATATCAATTGACTTGAGTTGATAATATCTTTACTTATCTATAACATAAGGTATATGTCATTTTTTATCATACTTTCTTGTTTATCACATTAGGTAGAACAGTGAGCAATAGGAAAGAAAGGGAAGCTCATGCGCTAATGTCTGCATAGGAAAGTTAGTTAGTAGAGATATCATGATGCTTAGTAATTTCGCCAAATTTGTGTACTTTATATTTGAAATCTTCAATTCCTTACAATAGTCTTGTATATTGGATAAAAAATTGATTTTTTTTTTAAATTATTTTTTATAGAAACTTTTTTCAAAATGTATTTGCAAACATTAAAAAAAAAAAAAAAAAAAACATGTAGAAGCCTACTCTCTTACATAAAGAATTTATATATACATGGTCTTGTAAGTTGTATTAGTATGATCAAGTAATCACTTTATAGGTCATGATGAGACCTAACATTAGGTGAGAAGGGGCAAATTCAAAGAATCCAAGAAGAGGTCAAAAGGTGATAAATAGTCATTAAATGAAGAGAATGGTATTAATTTTTAATTTTCATAACTTTTCTTTTCATTGTATACCATCCCATAGTATAAGATAAATATGAAAAAAGGGGAAAGATTAACAAGCCAAGTTGAAAAAAAGTAGTATGCATGTGTGGACCCCGCATTTCGGCTCATGCATTTCCCACTCGATGGCGAGCTCGATTTTAATTTGAAAAATGATTTTTATTGATTAAGAAAATGACTTGGAGTCGCCACTTATTTTTGTTTTATTTTTAAAAGGGTAAACAAAATAAGAAAGAAAACCCTAAGTGCGACTCCTTATTTTGGAAAAGGTGATCTACGAAAAACCGGATCGGGCTCGGGGGTCAGGTTACTTATCGGGAAGGTACGGTACGGACCGTGGCACCCTTCTAAGTCCCTAAAGTCGGGTCTCTACTGTTAGGATGAAGCCGTCATGGCAATCAATAAGAAAGTCAATGGATGCCTAAGTCAAATCATGCACATATGAAAATCAGAACATGCATAGAGAATGATTAGAGGGAAAATGGGTACATACCTGGGCCACGAGCCACCATGCGCTATCAATAGAGAGGATTAGTACATCATATAGAGCACAAAACAAATCACATGCATCACTAAATAGAAATTAAAAACTGTTTGAGGGAAAACTGGATTTTTGAAATTTATTTGAAAATTGAAATCTTAGAGATTATTTGAAATTTGGATTTTTAGAAATTAAATATAAGAATGAGAATTTTAGAAATTAAATTTGAAAGGAATCGAAATTTCAGAGAACTAAATTTGGAGATCGAAATTTTGAAGAATTATTTGAAGGCGGAATTTTAAGTAAATGAATAAGTGAATGGAATAATAATAATGATGAAATAATAATGATTGGGTAAATAATTGCGAAAGTTTGGATCTCGGGAATTAGAAACCGGACTTAGGGATTGGAGATTTAAAGATTTATTTAGGGATGAAATTTTAAATAAATGAACAAGTGAATAAATGAATGAAACAATAATAATAACGAAAATAATCATTAAACAAATAAATGTGAACAATGGAATTTTTTATATTGGAAATTAGATTTGGAAGTCAGATTTTTGAAGAGTTGAATTTTAATGATTGGAATTTTTAAAAGAAATGAATGAATAAATAAATGGAATTATAATAATAATGACCAAAAAAAATATTTAAACAAACGAAAGTGAATAGTAGAATTTTTGAGATTGAAAATTAAATTTGGAAGTCATATTTTTGAAGAATTGAACTTTAATGATTGAAATTTTTGAAGGAAATAAATAAATAAATAGATGAATAAATAAATAGAATAATAATAACGAAAATAAATAATTAAAGAAAAGAACGTGAATATTAGAATTTTTGAAACGGGAAATTAAACTCGGAAGTCGGGATTTTGAAAAATTGTTTAAAGATGAAATTTTAAAACAAATAAATGAATAAATATATAGAATAATAATAACGATAATAAATAATTAAAGAAAAGAACATGAATATTAGAATTTTTTTTTAGGGGAAATTAAATTTGGGAATCGGGATTTCGAAAAATTATTTAAGGATGAAATTTTAAAATAAATAAATGAATAAACGAATGGAATAATAATAACGAAAATAAATAATTAAAAAAAGAACGTAAATATTAGAATTTTGAAATAGGAAATTAAATTCGAAGGTCGGAATTTTGAAAATTTGTTTAAGGATAGAATTATAAAATAAATAAGTGAATGAATAAATAGAATAATAATAATGAAATAAGTAATTAAGGAAAACAACGTGAATATTATAATTTTTTGTAATGGGAAATTAAATTCGGGAATCGGGATTTCAAAAAATTGTTTAAGGATGAAATTTCAAAATAAATAAATGAATAAACAAATAGGATAATAATAATAATGAAAATAAATAATTAAAGAAATGAACCGTAAATGTTAGAATTTTGAAATAGGGGATTAAATTCGGAGGTTGGAATTTTGAAAATTTGTTTAAAGATAGAATTTTAAAATAAATAGGTGAATGAATAAATAGAATAATAATAACGAAAGAAAGTAATTAAGGAAAAGAATGTGAATATTAGAATTTTTGTAATGGGAAATTAAATTCAGAATTCGGGGTTTTGAAAAATTGTCCAAAGATGAAATTTTAAAATAAATAAATGAATAAATAAATAGAATAATAATAACGAAAATAAATAATTAAAGAAAAGAACATGAATATTAGAATTTTTTTAGGGGAGATTAAATTTGGGACTCGTAATTTCGAAAAATTATTTAAAGATTGAATTTTAAAAAAAAAATTAAATTTAAAGATCGGAATTTCGAAAAAAATATTTGAGAATGGGAATTTGAAAATTAAATAAATAAAGGAATTTTGAAGAATTATTTGGAAAATGAATTTTTCAAAAATTAGATTTGAAAGAAATTGGAGTTTCTAAAATTCATTTAAAGGTGGCATTTTTAAAAAATTGAATTTGGAATGTTGGGATTTTCGGAAATTTAAATTTAAAAATTTCGACCTTGGAAATTTAAATTTAAAGTTATAACGTTAAAAATATATATATATATATATATATATATATATATATATATATATATATTTATTTCGATGATTAAATTTAAAAAAATGAATGGAGTTTCGGGAAATTGAATTTCAAGAGTTAGAGTTGTGTGGACTAAATTTAGAATTAAATTTGAGAAGATTATTCCAGAAATGATACATATATATTTTTTTTGAAATAAATAAATATATAAACAAACAAGTAAATGAATAGATAAGTAAATTTATAACTTTGGAATTTTGGGGGATTTATTTGATAACGGAGTTTTTTTTTTTAAAAAAAAAAAAGATCAAATTTTTAACTAAAAAAAAAACAAATGAATTAAAATGGATGGCACATGACTGTTGGGCTTGCATGCCATGCAAGCATGGAGGTAGGAGAGATGACAAAAGGATCAGGTGGGGTTCAAGTGCAGGTGGATGGCTGCGTGTGGGCATCACCTTTCTCTGAATTCCAAATATAAAAGAAGCAACACAGCTGGGCTGCCCGTTGCACCCTTCTGCTTTGCTTTCTTCGACGATCAGTCTCGGTCTTGGCATACATCCTCTTCGTCCTCATCTGCTAATAGGCGTTGTCATGGTGGCTCCCCAGAAAACAGAATTTTCTCCACTTGAATAAGGAGTTATCTCCATGGTTTTCTCGACTTAAGCAAGAGCATCTCTGAGCACTCCAATGTAACCCATATGGCTTTCAAACATCCATAAATTTCTTACAGTACGAAAAAAAAAAATGGATCTTATGGTGCTCTCCCGGAAACACCTCAACCAAGATGGCCAACTTCAAATGCGACACCCAACACTCCAAAAATACCCGAAACAGAGGAGAACGGGAAGAAAAACAGAGCATGTTTAAGCGAAAATAATACCAATAAACCTAGCTCTATTTCATAAAGGTTAACGGGCTGGATATAGATGGAATCAAAGGGGAACACGAGCAATGATTTTTGATATATCAGGTTAAGGGAAGGAGCAGAGCATCAGATGTTCACAAGAGAAGACAAAAAACTCCAAAATAAAACCAAAACAGAGCATGCATATAAAGAGTAGATCCAACAAAACAAACGAGTGGCCCTTGATGTCCACGCCAATCAACAAATCAATGCTCCGAAAGACTGCTAAAAATGAGAATCAATGAGAAGATAATAAACTATAGAAGTCGTACCTGGAAAGCTTCCTCTCAAGCGAAAGCTTGCCTGACTTCAAGCTCTGTTTCACGCTTTCCCCGGAAAAATGCTCAGCTCAACATCTCTTTCCTCTTCCCTTCCATCCAACTTTTTCTCCAAGCTAACACAGAAAAACCGCCTCCCCCCAAAAGAAAATCTCCCCTTCCTCTGCTCTCTTCCTTTTTTCCCCCTTCTTCCCGTCCCATCTCGCCGTAAAAAAAAAACATGCCCCTCGTCCTATGGCCGCCCTGTTTTCGCTGCCACCCCCAGCTCATTCTCGGGTTCTGAAGCAGAGAGAAAAAAAGCCAAAAACAAAAGAAAAAGGGAATAAAATGATAAACTAAAAAAAGAAAAACCTCCTGCCGCTGAGGGGGTCTATAGCATTTCTTATATTTTGGATGGAAAAGTAAAGTTATCTTGTGGATGTCTTAATCCACTGGTTTGGCTTTGAAAGTTAAAAAAGTAATGGTCTTCTCTATAATGTAATTTATGCTTTATGCCCTTTAAATCATGAGATGTTTCAATTCATTACTTACGAATAAAGTACTAGGCCGAACATGTGTGGAGAGAACTCCATTGATGTGTCTCAATTAATTGACTTGACCCTAAAGCATTATGAAAAATAATCAATAATTTATAATTATTTTTTGTCACTTAACTCCAATTTACTTGAAAATAAATTATATATTGCATTTGTTTAAACTTTTGTTTTACATTAAATGATATTTTTGTTCGGATTTTTGAACGTGTATCTTTTTTCTTATTTTATTATTTATTGAAGTTTTTCTCAATATTTTTATGTGTTTTCATCAATTTTATCTCACTGATTTTTTTATCAAGATGTCCACCAATATTTCTCAATATATCTATTAAATCCAATCACGGATATATCTATTGAACTGATATTTTCATTCTTAACATGTAAAGACACACGAAAGGATTAAAACATTAATTTGCCAAAATTTGTAAGCATTAAGGCCTTGTAACATGATGATTGACCAATGCAAGTTGGGGCAATTAAATCAAACAATACTATGCATAAACGGGAAGTGAAAATGAGAATGACAACGTTTCCTTGTATTATTATTTTTTTTTTCAATCTTATTAGGTGGGTAGTGATGATTGAATAAAGAGAAGTGTTGGCATTTTTAATTTTATTTTTCAGATTTTATCAACATTTTAATTTTTTTTCCTTTACTTAATAGTTACTACAAAGTTGAAGTAAGAGAAAAAAATAAAAAATTAATTGAAAAAGTATACTAGGAGAAATATTAAGAGAAAAATATAATAGTTAAAATTCTAGTCAATTGAAAAAGTAAAATTGGGTTGTTATGGACTTTGTTAAACTTTATAGTCTATTCATGGAAATATGCCAATCTATTTGCTCCACTTAACTCAAAAAGCTTAAGACTTGTTTGATAACGGTATTAAAAAACACTTCTGAAAAATAGTTTTTGTAAATAATTTTTGAAAACTGTAAAATCTATTTGAAAATTTAAAATGTTTTTAACTTATTTTTAATATTTTTAAATATATTTTAAAAATAATTTTTATATCTAGGATTTTATTTTTAATTATTATACATGATTGTATAACTATTTCCTAAAACAACCCTTAAAAAATAAGTGAAAATAATAGAAAATAATTAAAAGATGTTTTTTAAAAACATCATATTTTCTATTTTTAGAACAGAAAATAGGAAATGATTTTTAGTTGCCAACCGTGTTTTTTTTGTTCCAAATAACAATAAATTGTTCTAAAAAATAGTTCCCAAACAAACCCTTAAATTCCTAATTGATATTTATGTGGTTGAGATGTCTCAATTTATTAATTTGAGTACATAGAAGTGTAATGAGGAAAGGTTAATGTGTTACCATATGAACTAGAAAATTATAGTTAAAGATGGTGTAATTAGGGATGTTACAGCATCCCTAATTACCGTGCATGAAGTGGAAACGGAAAATTAGAATAACTGTGTAACCTTTTTAAATATTTTTTTTTTTCAAATTTTATTAACTTTTTATTGTCTTTTTTTATTTGATATTTATTATACATAAGATAAAAAATAAAAAGTGAAAATAATAGAAAACTAAAAGAGAAAAATATAATTGCACAAATTGGAAAAGTAAAGTTACTGTGGCCTTTTGCAATAGACTTTATAGTCCGTTCACGGGATTATCTCAATCTACTCCCCATCCTCGACTTAAAATGATAATGATAGGATATAGTAACCCATTTCTTATTGTGGTTTAGGTAATTGAGATGCCTCAAAAGATTGATTTGAGTCGATTAATCACATGTAGTAATGAAGGTTTTTATTATTTCGATGTTTATTAGAAAATTAAAGCTAAAGATCATATAATTTCTCTTTCTTGTCCTCTATTTTGTTGACATATCTTAGTAGATTGACTTGACTCTTTTTTAACTTTTGTAGCAATTTTTTAAAATAATTATTAAAAAATGGTAGTTGGGAAAATATTGATAAATCTATGACAATTTTGGCCACGTGAAAGGTGTCTTTTAAAGAGACGTCTTCCACAATTTTCAAAATCATTATATATATTTAAAAGAATTGAATTTAAGTTAAAGATGTCTTTTGAAGAGACACCTTCCATAATTCCAGAAAATTGGATTTATATTAAAAGTGTCTCTTAAAAAGACACTTTCTACGTGGCAAAAAATCAAATATGCATTAAAGGTGTCTCTTAAAGAGACAACTTCCACAATTTGACAAATTTGAATGTCTCATAAATTTGATTTTAAAGGTAAAGATGTCTCTTGAAGAAACACTTTCTACAATTCCTAAAAATTTTAATTTATACAAAAGGTGCCACTTGAATAGACATTTTTCACAATTCCACAATTCTATAAAATTCCAATATATACTAAAGGTGTCTCTTCTACAATTCCAAAAAATTGGATTTATACTAAAGGTATCTTTTGAAAAGATACTTTCCACAATTTCATAAAATCCAATATGTATTAAAAATTGTGGAAATAATTTTAAAGATAAAGATGTCTCTCTTCAACATAAATTCGAAATTTTCTACTGTGTATGAAAATTGTGAAAAGTGTCTCTTGAAGAGACACTTTCAGTATAAACCCAATTTTTTTAAAATTGTGGAGATTGTCAAGAAACACCTTTCACAATTCCCAAAAAATATAATTATACTAAAAGGTGCCACTTGAAGAGACATCTTCCATAATTTTAAAAAAAATTGGGTTTATAGTGAAGAGACACTTTCCACAACGCAGCCTCTATCGATGGTGGTCTTTCAGTATAAATCCAATTTTTTGGAATTGAAGAGACACCTTTAGTATATATTGGAATTTGTGGAATTGTGGAAAGTGTCTACATTTTGTATAAATTAAAATTTTTAGGAATTGTAAAAGGTGTCTCTTCAAGAGACATCTTTAACTTTAAAATCAAATTTATGAGACATTCAAATTTGTCAAATTGTGAAAGGTGTCTTTTCAAGAGACACCTTTAATGCATATTAGATTTTTGCTACGTGAAAAGTGTCTTTTCAAAAGATACCTTTAATATAAATCCAATTTTCTGGAATTGTAGAAGGTGTCTCTTCAAGAGACACATTTAACTTAAATTCAATTCTTTTAAATATGTATCATGATTTTGAAAATTGTGGAAGATGTTTCTTCAAAAGACACATTCCATATGGTCAAAACTGCCATAGATCTATCAATATTTTCCCAACTATCATTTTTTAATAATTATTTTAAAAAATTGCTGCAAAAGTTAAAAAAAAAAAACCCGTGAATTAATAGCACTTGCATAATACATTAAAATCTAATTTGATTAAAGTTTTAAGCATATGAACATGTATTGTTATGGAAGTCAACAAAGTGGGTCATCCCATCTTGACCTACCCTATTTTTCGAATATATTCTCATCACTTTCCAGAACACAAAATGAAGTAGGGTGAGGTAGGAAAGTGAACAACTCATACATGCTTGGGTTAAAAATTCTGAATTGCATTTTTTAAAATTTTCAACGATACTAAAAATATAATTTATAAAAACCAAATTGAGTTTTTAAATAAAATATTATATGTATATTTTTATAAATAAAAAAAAATAGATTTGAATATTTACTTTATATGTTTAAAAATGGAAAATGAAAAAAACTCAAATAAATCAAATTTGATCTCTTTTTATATATAATCTAGGTGTGTGGTAGAGTAGTATAAATTTTGATTGAAGATTAGGTTTTGAAAAATAAAATTTCAAACTAGGGATGGTAGTAAGGTGGGTTCAGGTTTATCAACCCCATATCTTAACCTTGATTATTTAAATCAATTTTTATTCTCATAAAAAGAAAAAAAAAATAGAAGCCTTAAATAGATATGGTGAGTAGAGAAATTTTTTATACCACTTTATTTAGTTTTTAATTTTATTTTTAATTTTAAAAAAATGTAGTTTATAAATAAATAAATATTATAATTTTATAAATTATTCTTATAAGAATTTTCTCATTTTAGATGTATTAAAAAGGAGAAAAATAATAATAAAAAAGTTTAATTATTATTTATTTTATTATATATATATAATAGGGGTAGGACAGCACCAGAGAAGCCAATGCCCAAACCACTCCGATCCAACCTAGGTTTAAGAAAAAGGAAAAAAAGAAAAAAATTCTAACCTCATCCCTAGCTTTAAAATTGTTTTAAAAAAATATTTTCAAAAAAATCCTAAACTGCTTCTATTGTTTTGAGCAAAAGGACAGTGCAAAAAGGAAGTTTCCGGGAAAAAAAACACCACAATGGGTAACTGGGCCCCACTTTGAAAAAGATCAACAATCAACATGACGTGAATTACTTAAGAGGCAAGGTATTGTGGGGCAAGCAATTATGACTTTAATGATGCGTCGGAGCGAGTGGAAGACGCGTGGTGAGGCGCGTGCGTTAAAAGGCTAACAGTGTTAACGTCAAATCATGTACCAGGAGAAATCTTGTAAAGTTCCACTGAATTGTACACCTTCTCATGCCCCCCTACTTTAAATTCTCCAACAAATTTATTTTAAAAATAATTTGAAATTAAAACTAATCCAAACTATTCTCTATCTATTTAAGCATATATAACTAAAAATTTACCTTATTTATTTATTATTATTATTTTTACTTATTTTTAAATTATTTCATAAAACATTATAATGAAATTGCTATTATTCATTTTTTTAATAACAAAAAGATGTTGATATTTATATTTTACAATATATACTGAAATTATCATTTTAATAAAAAATATAATTTATAATTTTATTATAGTATTAATATTCATGTTTTAGTAGGCCCGTTTATTTTTAAATTATTTATAATGATCAATTTTTTTATTTTTAATAAAAGTTTAAATAAATTTAATTAATACCATATAAATTGAATTATGGTTTTTCTTATCAAATTAAAACAGAAAAAATGGTTTTAGAAATAACTAAAATTTATTTATTTAAATTAAGTGTTTGCTTAAATAAGCTTTTTGTTATTTATTTTTAAAATAAAAAACTTGTATATAAATATAAAATAGAAAAATAGTTTAAAAATAACTAAAATTTATTTATTTAAATTAAGTGTTTGCTTAAATAAGCTTTTTTTTTTATTTTTAAAATAAAAAAACTTGTATATAAAAATATAAAATAGAAAAAATAGTTTTAAAAATAACTAAAATTTATTTATTTAAATTAAGTGTTTGCTTAAATAAGCTTTTTGTTATTTATTTTTAAAATAAAAAAAACTTGTATATAAAAATATAAAATAGAAAAAATAGTTTTAAAAATAACTAAAATTTATTTATTTAAATTAAGTGTTTGCTTAAATAAGCTTTTTGTTATTTATTTTTAAAATAAAAAACTTGTATATAAAAATATAAAATTTATTTTACATCTTTATAAAATACTTTTAAAAATTTTAAAATTGTAGTACTTAATTTTTTTAAGCATTTTTAAAACCATTATTTCTCAATATATATCTATTAAAACGACATCTAAATATTAAGAGCAGATTCAAAAATTACTTTTAATTTTTTGAAAACTTGTTTTGAAAATGAGTTATTTAAAAAAATTATTATTTTTAATTATTTTAAGGGGTTTGTTTTAAAAAATAATTGTTTAAATATGAAAAATATCTATAAAAAACAAAATTATTTAAAAAAAATATATTTTCAAATATAAGAATCACGTTAAGAATATTGTAAATTCTAAAAGAAATATTTAAAAATTATTTTTTAAAATATTTTAAATTTAAGTCTTTTGTTTTTGTTTTTAAGGGTGTTTTTTGTTTTTATTTTTATTTTTAGAAAAGAAAGGTGGGAAAGAAGCCATAAGCCACTTTTATTGTATTTTTTAAGCAATAAGTAAAATGTAAGAAGAAGTAAAAATAACAAAAGAAAAAAAAAAGAAAAAGAAAATCATTAGGAAGTGATGAGATAAGAATATTTGACTTTCTGGGAAAAAAGACAAGGACAAGTGTTCTGTGCTTCGAAAAAGTAAGATAACTTAGGAGGCAAGCTAAGCGGACTTTGATGGTGGCCCGGAGTGAAACTCCGAATGGGAAACGCGTGGTGAGGCGCGTGCAATGGCTACCGTCTTCAACTCTGTTTAGCGCAGTGTGTATATAAAACTAAGCAAAGAAGTAATGGGTCACGCCTACCACACCATCCTAGCTTCCCAACTCAGGTTTTGTCTAAAAAATGCATTATCATGTTCCATCTCCATGTGTTCATGGCTCTCATGGACACCGTAGTCATGGAGGAGGAGGAGGCCGCGGAGGAGGACACCATCCACATGGTGGTCGGGGTTGTCACAGTGGGGGACACCACCACCACCATGCAATAGTACAATCGTCCCAAACATATATTCGAAGAGACAAGAGCGTCCTCACAATGATACCTCATCCAGGTCCTCACCGTCCTCCTCCACAAGCTCTTGGCTGCCATGGAGGTGGAGCACATCACGGACACAGAGGACCTCACGGCCAGCATGGAGGAGGACATCACGGCCATCACGCACACGACGGCAAACAACATCATGGACATGGCATCTGTCATAGTAAGGGACATCATGGACTTGGTGGAGGAGCTCATGGCGGCGCCGGTGGTGGCGGTTGCAGCCACCAAGGTCACGGGGGTCATGGCAGTGGACACACCGGCGGAATAAAAAATGCAGGGCAGGGGGGGCAAAATAAAAAAAAATTGTCTCAGGGGGGGCAGTGCGTCCTCAAGATGCAAGTTAGGCTCAATGCTTAAGCTTGTTTTATCTTTATATTTGACTTAATGGCTTAATGACTTATTATAAATATGGTTTTTCACCAAGTGTATTGTGAGGTATTTTAGAATACCACTTTTAGTTGCAATTTGCTCCTCTTTTTAAGGATTTCAAGTGGAGAGGAGTGAAATATTCTTAAAGAAAAAAAAAAAAAAAATCATTCTGACTTTAGAGAGGAGTGATTATGTGTAAAAATGAATTTGGAAAAATGAATATGTAACATATAAGATAATGAATCTGAAGCTCCATGATAAGAGGAGACACATGAATTCTGGCCAAATTAATAGTGGCAGTAGTCTTCTAGCTATTTGTATATATAAGAAGCTCATTGACAATAGATTTTTTGAGCAAATATGTATTTAGTTGGGCATATAGAGATCTGCAGTAGCAGGAGCTGAGGAGGAACTAGAATTGCAAGCCTAGTAAAAGAGAAAGGCATGAAGAATGGGACTAAACCTTACTTCTCGTGCTTATCTCCTCCGAAAGCTCATAATTGATCAACCTAAATGTCATGGACAAAGGTGTACAGGGGCAAAATGCAATGTTGCATATTTACATGATCTCCAATCAATATTCATCACCATAAAAAGATAGGTTTATAGCCGGGGCCAAATCCCACAGCTACAAGTGAAAAAACTGTGACTATAAGGTTTAGGTGCGGATAAAACAGACCGCGACGAAGTGTGACTTCATCTGCAGGACCTATGGTCCTTTCCTTCACCTAACTAGGAACCCAAGTTTCTATGTCTTCTTCCTTTTGGACATGGGAATAGGGTTCCCTGCAGAAGCATAGGGATTTAAGGCACTTCACATAGCTTTATTATTGCATAAGATTCTTTCCTTCTATATGGGTCATTGAAAATTAAGAAACTTCTTTGATTTGCTTGGTTTAATGTTTTCTGCCAATATGCCACTGCCAAGTAGCAGGTACCATCTATATTTTCTTAGAAAAGCTTCTGCTTTCTTCATAGAATCTGTTCAAATCTTGGGAAGTGCAAGAGGAAGAAAGACAAATGTTGAAAACAACTAGCTTAATGTCATGGACTTAGTCTTTTCTTAAGCTCGTGCAGCACTTCGACAAGTCAAGACACTTGATCTTACTAAGTCAGTCTTACTCTTGATGCTTAGCTTGTTATGCTAAGATGCACCCGACTTAAAAGCTTTAGAGGGCGTCATGGACTTAGTCTTTTCTTAAGCTTGTGCGGCACTTAGACAAGTCAAGACACTTGATCTTGCTAAGTCAGTCTTACTCCTGATGCTTAGCTTGTTAGGCTAAGATGCACCCGACTTAAAAGCTTTAGAGGGCGTAATAGACAACACTTAAAAGAATGAAAGCTTTATTGCTCAAAGGAAGCTTTACAAATGCTTTGGAACTTACTTGCTTGGTTGGTTAGGTTCTTGGGTGGTGCCTTGGCCAAATGAGGCCTTAACCTATTTATAGACACCTTACGAAGTCTCTAAAACCTTGAAGGGTTCCTTACAAATCAAGAATAATCTATAAGCTCTTACACTAGTCTATGTACAAGGGTATATATAAAATGACTTTAGAAGATTCTAGAACACCCCACACTATTCCAATGCTCTCTTAACCAAGTGTAGAGATGTGTGGACATCTCTAGCCCTCTCTAGAAGCTTTCATACTCTTCCACTTTGTAACTAAGTGTAGATGTCTCCAGGGGTCTCTAGAAGCTTCCCACATCTTATATAAGCCCATGGGAAGGGAGGGTCATTTGAAGCATCTTGTGACACTCTCCCCCACCTATGTCGTCAACTTCCCTGTTGTTGCCTCTTCTTGAAACCTCTCGATGTGTTTCCAAAACCTTCTCAAACCATCTGCATGTTCCTAGCTTACCTGCCTCTTAGGTAGTCCTTTCCATCAAACTAGATACTCTATCACATGAGGGACCCCTTGTCTCCTTGTGACTCTTTCAGCCAGGATATTCTTCACCTCCTTCTCCCGTGAGGCCTCGGATGGTTGCAGACACCTGCACTTTCGATGTTTGGAGTGTTGCTTCCTCTTGCCCATCGAGTTCACCTTTTCCTTAGTGACCTTGTCCATGTGTGTACAGGCTACCTTAGTTTGCTCCCCTTTTGCCTCCTTTACTTGCACCCCTAATAGTAAGGAGGTCTTAGGCATATTAGGCTTTGGGTTGACTTGGAGGGCACCTAGCGACTGCATCGAGCTCATATGTGCTTTGTCTTCCTGTTCCCTCTCCTCGATCATGACACTAAGCGCCTTCCTCTTTGGACAATCTTGTGCCCAATGTGGACCATCACACAGGAAGCATTTGATTTTAGGCGTAAACTCCTTCATTCCCAAACGTTAGGCATCTTGCTTGATCCCATTCTAGAAGCATTGTGGTCATTTGAAACCTCGCCTCCCCAACCGTAGTGTGGCTATCCTCCAAAGACTCAACCTTGGAGGAGTCTCCCCTCTTGTAATCCGTTAAAGACTCTGCTACTGCCATAGAAATGGTTAAGTCTTGAACGCCTCGGCGCTTTAATTCCTACTCAGCCCACCCTTGCAGGTTATCCGTGAAGTTGAATAGCAACTCCTCCTCAGTCATGTTAGGAATCTCAAGCATGAGTGAACAAAATTCCTTGACATAGTCGCGTATCAAACCTGTGTGCTTGAGATGCCTTATGTTTTTCCTAACCAGGTAAGCCATGTCCCCAGGGTAGAACTGCCTCTTAATCTTCCTCTTGAAGTCCTCTCATGTCTCTATGGTATAAATGTCTTTCTCCATATCAGCAAACCTCCAATGCCACCATAGAGTAGTTGTGTCAGTAAGGTAGATGGCCAACTCCTGCCTAACCTCCTGGTCTCGGGACTCCATTCGAGTGCCCAAGGCCTCCATCCTTGACTTCATGCTAACAAACATGCTCAAGACCTTTTCTTAGAAGGACATAAACTCTTTGTGCGACACTGGCTGAACCTGTGAGACTAGCATCCCCTTATGAAGGTCTTGGAACTGTTCCCTAAAATCATTCATACCCTTTTCCATGCCTTACTTGATCAAGTCCAACCTTTCTCAAGCGTCCGCAATGGCTAGCTCCACCTTGGCTAACCTTGCCTCCATGTTGGCAATGGCATCATGAGATTTATCCTTCCTACTGTTGCCCCATGTAGCAGGTTCGGTCTCCCTCACACGGGTTTGCTCACTAGTCTCATCCACATTGGAGCCTAACATGCTTCCTTTACTATGCTTGCTTCGTAGTCGTGCTCCAATACCAACTATCATGGACTTAGTCTTTTCCTAAGCTTGTGCGGCACTTAGACACGTCAAGACACTTGATCTTGCTAAGTTAGCCTTACTCTCAATGCTTACCTCGCTAGGCTAAGATGCACCCGACTTAGAAGCTTTAGAAGGCGTAATAGACAACACTTAAAGAATGAAAGCTTTATTGCTCGAACAAAGCGTTACAAGCGTTTTGGAACTCGCTTGGTTGATTAGGTTCTTAGGTGGTGCCTTGGTCAAATGGGGCTTTAACCTATTTATAGGCACCATAGGAAGTCTCTAGAACCTTGAAGGGTTCCTTATGAATCAAGAATAATCTAGAAGCTCTTACACTAGTCTATGTACAAGGGTATGTACAAGATGACTTTGGAAGATTCTAGAACACCCCACACTATTCCAATGCTCTCTTAGCCAAGTGTAGAGATGTGTGGACATCTATAGTCCTCTCTAGAAGTTTTCATACTCACTTTGTAGCTAAGTGTAGATGTCTCTAAGAGTCTCTAGAAGATTCCCACCTCTTATATAAGCCCATGGGGAGGGTCATTTGAAGCATCTTGTGACATTAAGGAACAAATTTAGGTTTTCAACCTATATAGCTTAAGGAACTACTATATAGTTTTGCTATGTTTTTCATTATTTCCAAAATTTTATGAAATCTAATGCTTGATAATTGTTTTTTAGAATAGTTTTATGTTATTTAGAACCAAAAAACAAAATAACACGTTTGATTACTAAAAACTAATTTTTATTTTCATAAAATATCTTGTAGATATTTTATATTGTTTTTACTTATTTTTTTAATGATTTTTTTAGAAAAATATATATATATAAACATGTAAAATGATTAAAAATAAAACACTGAATATAAAAATTATTTTTAAAATATATTTAAAAATATTAAAAACAGGTTAAAAACATTTCAAGTTCCTAAACAGACTTTTCTTTAACAAAATACCAAAGAACAATTTTTAAAAACTGTTATAAAAAACTATCTTTCAGAACTGCATTCGAAAACAATTTCCAAATAGAGCCTCGATCTCCTTCTACATTAATCACCTCTCACATTTTTGTCCCAAAAATTGGTATGACCTTTTCAAGAGTATTGAAAAAGAAAGTTATTTAACCATATTTGTAGTTTTTGGTTTAGTCTATAAAGCAAGCCTATATTTCTTAAACAATTCTAATATTTATTTTAAGAAAATAGCTATAACACCCTTCATCCACCAAAAAATATGTATCATCCATAAAAAAAAAAAAAATTATTTTAATTAAAATTGAAGATGGAATGAAAATGCAGCCATCATCTATAGTTTACCATTTCATTGGCAACAACATTAATGACCTAAAATGCAATATTGAACTCAGAAGAGTGGAGTATCATCTAATAATTGAACTGATTAATCACCTATAGTTAACCTAACCTATAGTTTTCATCTACTCACCTAAATTATATTTTGATAAACAAAGCAGTTTAAAGGTCGGCTCATACTCAAAATTTACAATTAACAGTGATTTAAAATAAATGATAGTGAAAGAGAAACCTAAAGAGAAAGAAACATCTTACAATAGAATAACATGAACTTCCCTTTCTTTTATCTTCAAAAATCAAAAGAAACAAAAGAAAAAAAAAAATCTAGAAAGATAGAAAATCACAAAATATGAGGAAAAATAATAGAAACAAAAATTAAAAGAAAAAAAATCTAGCAAGCTAGAAAATCACATAATTTGAGGAGAAATAATAGAAAATAGAAAAACTCATGGCTTTGGCGACAATGATCAATGAGAAAAATACCAACAATGAGTGAATCAAAGAAAAATACGAAGCACGATCAATGAGAAGAAAAAATAGAGTTCTTAATAGGTTGGCACAAACAATGATGAAAAAAGAAATGGGTCACAATGGGTTTGGCGTGGGTGAATGGGAGAAATGTTGGGCAGTTTATATATTGGTTAATTTTATGGTAACGGTCAAGCCTCCCCCATTGGGCCATATATGATAGCAACTAATTTTATACCATAGCAATAGGAGATTTTATAGTTGCATCCAATTAATCCCGCAACTATAGCTTTGGCGAAACATCATTTCAGCAACTCCTCAAATAACTATGAGGTTATATATAATCTTTGGTTGTGGATTTTACTGACCCCTCTTAAACCATGTGATCGTGTCTCACTTTTCTTGTAGTGATTGGTGGCTTTCATTCCTATGTCTATGTAGATGCATACTCTCATCATGAGAAATTACAACTTATATTTATTCAGTCCTAGGGGCAATGATCAACATATCATTTGGAAATTATACAAAGGTTCCCAAATTAATAAAAGGCTAAGGGGATAAGTTACTTTGATGATCTCAATTTAGGAGACCAGAAGTCCTAAGATGCAATTCTATTTTTAAAATCGAGCTTTCCATCAAGACCATAGTAAGTTCCTCTCAACAATAATTTCTTGCACATAATGGAAGATAGACAAGGGTACCTATATAAATAAGCTATAAATAACATGTTTAATATGGTTTTCAATATATGAAATGTAACAAGTCTTAAGGTAAGGTTTTTGTTATGTAGGTTTCAATATAGTTTAAATTTGATGTTATGGTATATGTGCTAATTAAAAATAGAAATATCAAGCATGATTGTCAGTTAAATGCACGAAGCTTATATGCCTCGATCGATCAAAGAACGTTATATTGGATGAGAAAGTGTCTCACTTAGTTTGCTTCATTGTAGAAAGGAAAAGAGACCTATATATTAATTAGGATGACCTAGAATAAAGAGGTTGTTGTAAAAGTGCATGTGCGTGTGTTGGAGTACAAACGCATAGAGTTGCCAATACTACATTGGAAAGGGATTAAAACTTTTTACAAATTATTTTATCTCACTTCCATAGCCTCTTAAGTTTGTGGAGAGGGAACTAGGAGCCTCATGTTCCCCTGAAGCCAAGCCCATCCAATGGGATTTTAACCTTTAAGCAACTTGATTAGGGAAACCTCAATGTGCATCATGTGTAGGGGACCTGATTACTACTCAAAAAGTGTTATTTTGTAGCTTGTAATTAACTCTTTTAAACACTTTTGAGTAGTAGTTATTACCTTTTAACTCAATTAGCATATTAAGTACCTTTGCAATCGTTTCTAATCAAATTGTGTAAGTTTTGGTGTTTTTGATAGTATTTTGATCACCAAAGCAATCCAAGATTGAGGAGAGTTCTATGGAATCCATGGCAAAGTAATTGGAAGCTCATTAACATGAAGAACCTAAGCTTTGAAGCTTTATAATCCTTTGCCATAAGCAAATCATGAATGCAAGGAGGGAAAGCAAAGAGAGAAATCTAACATGAAGAATTCAAGAGGACAGCAACTTTTGGAGCACTTCCTGGAGCCTATTTCATGCATACTATATGTCATTTCGAAGCTCAGGAAGTCAGCAATCCAACGCTTTAAATGGTGCACAAATTGGAGTTGAAATGAAGAAGTTATAGCCATTGGAAGCCAATTAACTAAGCTGAAGGCCAATTTCGCAGGCTACGAAATCACAAGAGGATGGCTGCGAAATGGAGACCTTTAGCTTGAGAAATTTCACAGCCTATCTTGCATGCCTGCGAAATCCTCCTAAGTGCTTCCAAATATTTGCGACCAACACTTTTAGATTTTTTCTTCAAATACTTGATGTTTAAATCCCCATTTTTTCCTTGTAATCCACCAATCATAGGATTCCTTAGTTATTAAGTAAGAACAAAGGGTGAATAACCTCATATATATTGTTTGTAATTTTCAACACAGAGATATCTCGGGAGCTTGTTCTCAGAGACACTTTTTGTATAGTTTTGAAGGAAGTAAAATACAGAGCTTTGCTCTGCCTTACCTACTCGTTTTGATTGTATTTTTCTTACTAGCCAAACAAGCTCTGAGGATGTTTCCTCAAAGAATGAGTGGCTAGACTTTTTTGTTTCTTGGATCTAAGGTAGCTAGGTAAGGTGCCGAGTGCAAGAATTGGTAGTTTTGTTGTTTCAGCTGTTAATGAAGAGAAAGTGTGACCCGTTAATGGTTTCTATGTTTTTAGTTAACTTAAAACGCCTTTAAATCACCTGGGCCAACACTTGATAAGGTAAGTGATCTCCGTTCATTGAGATGCACTAGTTTATCTCTTGCGAGCCTTTAGGAGGTGATTTGAAGGTAGGATTTTCTAGAATTGCCAACACTTGGTAAGCTTTTGGACTCTAAGGAGACATCCAGTAGTTATCTCTTGCAAGCTTGAGAAGGGAAATCCAAGGTTAAGAATCACCTTGAATGGAAAATGTTAGGTGAGAGGCACGAGCCATTGCAAGGTGAATCAGTGAGAGGGAGTTAGTGTTGAAATCCATAAAGAGGAAACATCTGTACCATACCGGTTAGAGAATTAACTATATGTTAATTCTCTAATGTGAGGAAAAGATTCAAGTGACCGGAACTCTGTTTTTGCATGAGGAGCCTGACCCCAGTGAACCTAAAACTCCAAGAAACGCTTTTCTTTATAAGTAATTTCAGTTACTATTAGTTTTGGTTAGCTTAAAATCAATCATTTTCCAACCAAAGTTTATGTTTTCTTTTAAAGCTAACCTTGAAATGAAAAAGCACCAATTCATCTTTGAATTAATGTCAATAGTAAGTTGAAAACCCTTCCCAGTGAACGATCCCAGAGCCACTATGCTATATTAGCTAAGGCTATCTGTGGACCCGCATTTTTCACGTGCGCCCCCACTCGATCGGTGAGACTCGCTTTTTATTTGTGAAAAATTAATTTTTGGAAAAAGTTGGAGTCGCCACTTATTTTATTTTATTTTAAAGGGAAAATAAAACAAGAAATAAAACCCTAAAAAATGACTCCATAGTTTTTGGAAAAGCATGTCCTTGAAAAACCCGAGTCTTGGTCCGGGGATCAGGTTACTTATTGGGAAGGTACCTCTAGGAGGTAGCACCCCTCTAAGCCCTAAAAAGGTCTCTACTGACTAAGTTGAGGGAAACGTGGCAATTAATCGGTTAGTTATGGATACCTAAGTAGGCTAGGTGATTTTGAAAAATAGCATGCTTAGTAGGAAAACCAATCACAATCATGAAGAAGATTTAGGGTACGTACCTGGACTGCTTCTTAAGTGCTATCACAAGACATCAAAGTTAGTATAGAAGTACAGCACACAATATGTATTTAATCATAGCGAATCTAGCATACATCTAAGCACCTAAGGATTATCAAACATATGCATATTTCACAGTGACATGATTGTTTACAAAAATTTAGAAAGTAGGTGATAAGGGACGTACCTGGATAACATAGATAACTTACAATGCGCTTCCATAAGACATGAAGGGTTAGATAATAAATAATAAAATATAGAAATCCTAGCATGCTCGTTATCTAATTGGCATAGCAAAAATTATCAAAGTATATGAAAACACTAATTATCACACTCATCTTATATACAATTCCTAAAAAAAAGATAGACATAATTTCAACAAGTGACAAAAGTGGCAACAAAAATAATTTTTGAAAAGATTTTCTTATGTAGGGGTTTCACCAATTCCCCAATTGATATACACGAATTTAGCCTAGAATTATCCCATTTATTTGGGACCACAAGCTTTGATTCGTGTTTTGTTTAAAACTGTAATTTTATTTGAAAGATGTGAACCGATCAAAACATGGTTGCACATTATTTTAAAAAATGAGATTTTGATTCTAAGAATCCTAAAGGAATTTTTGAAATGGTTTTTTTTTAAGGAAATGAGATTTTGAGAATATTGTTATGTTTTAAAGATAAAATAAGTTAATTTGAAAACAATAAAGTGTATGGATCAAAATACCAAGCAAAACAAAAGAGAACAAAATCACAAAGTAGAATTTTTGACAATCAAGAAAATTGAAGGTGAGAATGGAGGCTAATCTTCACTATTTTCCGATAGCCTCCGAAAATTGAATTTGACAAAGGATGACCAAAGTGATAAACCGAAACCATAGATCTTACAAGCACTGAAGCTTTAACAACATTTAATCTTAAGATAAACTTAATCAAGCACTAAATATTATGTGATATTTAAAATAGTACAAACGATACGTATCAACTAATATTGATGATTTGGAGTCATAAATTTAATCGACTAACTAAACAATTGAATAAAAGAAAACAAACACATAGAATAAATAAAATTAGTCAAAAACTAAAATGAACTACTTTTAAACACAAAATGACAACATGGGAATAGATTAAACTAATAGCCTACAATTTGAAAGCATAGAATTAATAGAAAAATGGAATTAAAAAAAATCTCAACCTAAACTAATCAATATGAAACCAATCGAATTAATTAAAACTCTAAAAGATATCAACTAAAACAGGATCAATCAAGAGTAAAATAATTTTTATTTTATTTTATTTTATTTTAAAACATGAATATATCAACGTGGAATGAAATAAATTAACCGACTTAAATTCTAAAACTAATAAACTAGAAGGATGAATCATGAATTAAATTTAACAACCTTTAGATATGAAAAGAGTGGCATGGAATCAATTGAACTAATAAATTGAATTTTAATAACATCTAAACTAACAGATAAATTAAAACTGAAACGTATGAAATTATGGATTTCCTAATTGAGAACAAAAATAATGCTAATCAAAATTCTAAATTTCTAACCATTATTACAAATTATCCAAACTCTAAAAAAATCCTAACTTTTCCATTATTAACAAAAATTGCCCAAACCAATACTAAAAAAACTAATTTGTCAAACTAAGAAAATGAATTGTAACCACATTAGACAAAAATCATAATTTTCAAGATGGAATAATAAATCAATAATAATTAATTAATTAATTAATTAATTTATAGTTGGATAAATATATATATGATCAATTATTTTAATGAACTAAAATTTTATAAGAGTGCTTAAATCTAAGGTAAAATTAAAAACTAACAAAAATGATTTTTAAAACTAAATCTCTATCCTATAGAATCAATTTTATTTATAATTAAATAAATTACAAAGCATTAAATTGGTAACAAATAAATAAATAAACAATCAATAATTAAAGGAATCAAAACCATATCAAATGAAGATTAAAATACATATATTTTTCATGTGAAGCTATCTAAAATCATATTTTATGAATTTAATATAATACATTAAAACTAACCTTTAACGTGATGAATAAAGAAAAACTAAATAAACAAATGTGAGATTGTATTGCCATGTTAAAGCAAATACGTATTGGAACTAATAAACAAATCAACCCACTCACCTAATATAATAATCCAAATTGACAATGGTACACCAAATATAATAACTAAAGCAATTAAACCAAAAAGTAGTATTCTTGCTGCCATATTAAAGGAAACGTACTGGACCATAAAACATTCAACCCAATATAATAATCTAAATAGGAATCAGACCAGACTTTTATATATTTTTTTTAAAGCAAACACAACATAAAAGACCAAACTTACCCAGCGGCTAAGTGCGTGGTCTGTTCTTCCCAAAGTGGCAGTCGTGTAAGTGGATCTCCTTCAGGTGGAGGTGCGTGTTGAAGGTGCTTCCGGAGATGTGCAGCTGGTATGGCGCAGGGTGCAGCCGTGACACTTGCAGTGTAAGATCACGCTCCGCAACCTGATATGAACCGTTTCGATGAAGAGCAGATGCACGGACTGATGATGGATGCAGCCCGTGGAGATGAAGATTTGATGCGTAGACTACTCTCAGCGGGAAACCCGTGTTCAACCGGCTGATGGTTCTCTTCTCCCAGATGCGAATTTCCCCTGGACTCCCCTGTAGATGGCAGGCCTGTGTATCTGTCTCTCTCTCGTGTGGCTGCAACTTCTTCCACTCTTCTGCAGAGTGCTCCCTCTTTTTCTAAAATCCTCAGTTGATCCTCCTTTTCCCTTCCATGCTGCGTTATTTTCCTTTTTTCTTCCCTGAAAATTTCCTTTCCTTCTAAAGAAAAACTCCTCTCTCCTTTTGTATCTTCCCCACAAAACTGTCTTCATTCATTCCCATGAGTGTCCTTCTATCATGCCCTGAATCCACCCTTCCAAAACCGGCGTGATCCCTTTCCATGAGCGTGTTCTGCACCTTCTCGTTGATTCCACCTTCAAGGAAAAATCACTCACCAACCCGGAGAGAGCTAGCAAGCAGTTGCGTGTTGCTGAGTCACCTTCCCAAAGATATTCTCTATTCATTCCTTCCTTCTAAAACACTAAACGATCCATCATTCCATAAAATGCATAACCTTCCTTATCCATGGCCTCTATCAAATATCAGCCTACAGAATTTCATAGAAACGTGCTCAGAATCCTCCAGAATGTGCACCCAACTCCTTACCAAAAATGTGCTCCAAGTCCTCCATTTGGCTAATCTATGATAAAAAAATCAGTAAAAGTAACTATACTAATAATAATAATAATAATAAATAAATAAATAAATAAAACATTTAAACAAAATTATTAGATTATTAAGGACAAGTATTACGAAAATGTGACAAAATAATAGGAAAATAAAATAAAGGAGGAAATAGACAAAATAATAAATAAAATAAACAAAAATATAATAATAAAAAGCCAAGATATGCAACTCCATAATAAACGAGTCATGCAAGTCATGCAAGCCATACAAAAATGCAATCCATACCAACCATGCAAGCATGCAAAAATTCCCTAAAAGGTAACCTAAGTGGGCCTAAGATGCCTAAGTGAGCCTAAGGTGGTTAAGTGGGCCTAAGGTGGTGTCTAATGGGCTTAAGGTGGTGCCTAATGGGCCAAGTGTCTAAGTGAGCCTAAGGTGGTGCCTAATGGGCCAAGTGTATCTAAAAGCTATCCTAAAAAAACAAGAAAAGCCTAAGTCTAAGTTAGGGCTGCCAAGGGTCACAATAAGGGATCAAATAATCCCTCAACCAAAGTCTCCAAGGTGACTCAGAAAAAGGTAAGTGCTGAGTAGTACTGGGCCACCAAGGAACTACTGTGGAGCACTGAAAACGAACTTAAAGACATGTGTTAAAGGGACAAAATTGAGGGTCTACACTATCCTAGCACATGGTGATATAGGTTATAAATTTTGTTGATTACTCCTGTTTGAGGGCCAAACTCAAGGTACACCATCTAGGCATGCAATCAGGACCCCCTGCCTACGCACACTTTCTAGCCATTTTTTTTGAAGTTTAAGTTTAGTGGTGCTGAATTCTCAAACTCACATTAACATATCTACCTCCCAATCTACTTCTATCTCTTCCACATCTCTCTAATTCTTTGTTTATGGTGACTTTGCTTCTTTATTTTTGACGATTCCAATTTATTGCTATAGTTTCTTATAACCGACATTTTGTGCTTACATCTTTTCGACAAACCCTTCAAAATCTCAATTCTTTTTCTTACCGTTTGAGTTATACTATGCCTCATCTCAAAGTACACCTTAGGTAAAGCTTTTGGTTATTAAATCCTAGAAGTAGAACATTAGTTTCATGTTGTACCGAGATTGATCTTTGAGAATAATGGATCTACTTTAAGGGCATTGCTACATCACGCCTTAGCCACTTTAATTTGATAAGTACCTAGTTTGATTTCCCTATTTCATTGTTTTTGGGCTTAGTTTAGTTTTGACTTTTGGATTGGTCAACCCTAAAATTAACCTACAAGAGTTTATATAAGCTTTCTTGTGGGCTTAAGTGACTTTGGCCTAATTTGGGTTTGGGCAATTAATCTAGTTCATTTAATCTTAATTAATTAATTAGGCCCAATGGATTCCATTTAATAAATTAACCCGATCCAAAAAAATATTAATTAATCATAAAATCATATGCAATTTTACGCTTTTACCCAAACACTCTTATATAAATGATTAATTCTCCATAAAACCTAAAAACTTTGTGCCAACAAAGAATATGAACTTGAGTATGGATCACTAGAACTCATAGGAAAATAATGGTTTATTTAGAATTCAATTCTAAAATTGACCCAATATTCCACTAAAGATAGTCAACTGCATTTCAGTATCCTATGAAATTATATTAATATATAAACTAGTTAAATATAATTTAATTATTTTTTTGGGTTTGTGACCTACTATTTACTACATTTAGACTCCTCATGAACTGATATTTATAATCTAATGAGATATTATCAACATCTCAATATTATATTTACAATCCTTGATTCTCAAGTCTTTCTATTTTGTGGTCAACCAACATACCCTAGTCCATAAAGGGCATATGTAAAATTCTACTTAAGAAACTACTATGGTTATAGATTATACAATCACAAGTCCTTAAGATCACTTAAGGGTAAACATTGTCTCAATCTCATGAGATATCATGGTGTTTGTCTTGAGATTGTCTATTACCACTTGACTTAATCAATAGTGACCTAAATGATTGTTAATCTTTATTATCCTAAATATTAAGTCTAAATTATGTAGTAACTTTAGCTTAAAAAAAAAAAGAAAAAGATAGAGTTACTATAACTTTTGTAGTACTCTAGTTATCATCCTCAAGGGTTGACCCATGGATGTCAAACTAGGTCAAAATTATTGCTATTTATTCTTTAAACTGGAAAATATGTAAAATTAGGTTTAGTGGGTTTGAGATTCTTTAAAGAACTAAATTTAATTGAAAAAATATTATTGATTTTTTATTCAAATGATCAAAATTTGGGAGGTTCCACAATTCAACTTTAGGTATAGACCTTTAGGTGAAAGAAAGGTGTATATTTTAATTAATCTTAAAGTAATCAAAATGCATGATCTAATGAGACCAACTTAAGTTCCATACCTCGGTGTTTATCTATATCCTAACTTTTCATATTTTATTCTATTTTAAATTACCTAATAGATGAATGGATATGAAATCTAAGCTTAGGTCTAGGATTTTTGGGCTTGTACTTCTCTATGCAGATTTTCTTTAAGGTAGATAACAATGACAACATTAGATAACAATGGATAAAGAATTATCAAGAATCCCTAGTATCAAGGAATGTATGATTGTACCATCTACTAGGTCAAACTAACTTTAGAAGGAATTTTAATCTCAATATTAGTGTCCTAACCTTTCATTCAATCCATTATTAATTAATTTGATTTTACCTATTATTTCCCACTGGATCTAACCCTAGCTTTTTATGTTTCACATCACAAGATGACTTTTTAGCCTCTCATGGGTGTGTTTTTACTTTACATACACAATCTATAAAAGAATAAGAAAAAACCATTCTTAATTTCAAATGAAATTAAAAACAATGTTTTATTCAATAATATAAAAGAGCAAGAAAACAAATTAAGAAAAATTGATGTGTCTTCCTCTTTCTAAAAATTCTTCAAAGAATTCTTTAAATGTCCCTCAAAACATAGAATTTGCTTATATATATATAGAAAAAGTAAAAACTAACATGTGCCACACTCCTATTGACCGCTTATTTCCCAAATAATTACCTAGAAGTAACTAAAAATAATAATAAAATCTCGATTTCTTGTCGTACGAGGATCACTGAAGGTTAATGGAGTGTCAATATGCAACTCTCGAGATAAAGGTGGTGAAATACCAAATTGGTAGTACTCCATTTCGAATTTGGCATGAGTTCAAAATCATAAGTTGAGTTTCTTCCTTTGACATGACGTGATTTTGAATTGGTGATTATTTCTATTGGGTGATCTAATAATTGTTTGAGGCTTTAAGGTATATGAATTTAAGACACTAGGCATAACAAAAGAGATAAAAATAAAATAAAATTAAACTTTGGTCTCATAGGATGAATTAGAAACCAAAATTAGGGTTTGAATGTTCTCAAACCCAAATTCTTTTCCAATAGAGATCTTGAAACCTCATGATCTTCCACTTAATGGATATCTCAAAACTAGGCACTAGAGCAAGGTGGACTCCTCTTTTTAGGGAAGAGATTAGGACTCCCTCTTTTTGGAAGATAGAATGGCTTAAAGACACAAACCCTAAACCTTAAAAGAGTTTATATAGGCTTACTTGTAGGCTTAAGTGACTTAAGCCCAAGACTTAGGTGACTTAATCTAGCTCACTAGGTCCTAATTAATTGATTAATTAGTCTTATTGGGTTCCAATTAATTAATTAATGCAATTTAGAAAGACCATTCATAAGTTCCTATGTCAGTTTGTGTTGTATTTTATTTTATATTTATCAAAATGCTCTTATGTACACTTATGAATAAGAAAACTCATCTATCCCTCACATGATGTGTCATCATGGAATGTGAACTTGAGCAGAGACCATGGGACCCATTGGAAAATATTGCTTCCCTCAAAATTCTATTATGAAATTGACTCAACACTTCACTAAAGAGAGTCAATTGTACTTCAATATCTTGTCTCATTACATTATGATAATAATTGATTTCCAATTTAATCAATTCCTTCGATTTGTAACCTACTATTCACTATATAAAAATTCTCTATGAATTAGTGTCAATAATCTAATGAGCTAGATGCTATCATCCTCTCAAGATTACCTCTATAATTCTTTAATATTAGTGTAGACCCCCACTTTGGGAGGTAATTGTTGCAGCTCTTGTTGCCAGGTGGAGGGCTCTTAAAGAGCCACGTGTCCTCTCATGCTTGGTGGACAGAGAACCAGGTAGTGGAATCAAGGAGCAAATGAAACTTCGACACGTGTCTGAGGAATCTGCAAAAAGCTGCTTGGTCTCTCTCTTTCCAGGCCGTTAGGAGATATTTTGAGGGGGAGACATTTTTAGCTGGCAGCTGCTAGGGAGGACACTGGGGGGGAGAAAACAGAAAGGAAAAAGAAATCCGAGAAGAGGAAGGTGGCAGAGATCCTTTAGGGGGGATCTTTTTGTTTGGTTATTTTTGGTGAGAAAACTGGTGGGAGAGAGGATAGGCCTCTAGGGACGACTGTGAGAGAGGTTTCTAAGGGGTTTTTGGTGAGTGTTTTTCCATGGCAAAGGAGGATATCCATTGTGGGGAGGAGGAGAAAAATACTGGAGAGAAAACAGAGAGGAGCAGATCGGGTATAGGTGAAGAGTGATAGCAGAGAGCTTTAGAGAACGGAGGAGGGGAACGAGAGAAGGAAGGAGTTGAGAGTTGTTATTGAGGAGCAGCAGGCTAGAGGAGGGGTGGTGCTCTTCAGCTGGAGAAGGAAGACGGCAGAGCACAGAGGAGATCCAGAGAGAACAGAGAGCTTGAGGGGGAATAAAAGCGAGGTATGACTGACATGGATCCTTCATTTTCTTTATCAGTATGTAGTTTCATTCATTTTGCTTGATATTGCCTGTGACTTGTTTGGGTATACGTTCTATCTTATGGTTCTTGTTTGGTTCTTGGATTCCTTGGCGGCTACCTTGTTTATTTTCCTTATGATGATTTGAGAATGGCTCAACTCTGTTTTAGTTTTCATTATGCCACATATGGGAGTTCTGTCTTGTTCTTATCTCTTTAGGACGTATTTTAACTCACCCACCTACAACCAAGTCTGTTGATCTGAACATGAAACACGACTCTGGTTGTTTTATTTGTTTCATTGGTTTGTGCTCTGTTTTGCTTTGCCATCCCCCTGTTCTTGGCATCCTACCTTGTTGTATATCAGGTTGTGCATCCCTATCTGAGGGAATCAGGTAATGCCATCACCGCACATAGCTCATGAGTGTTGAGAATGAATAAAGCTCCTCCAGATGGTTTGGGCTTGCACAGAGATCTTGATTGGGGACGATTTCTGGGTATATTCAGAATAATTGTATGGATGAGGCTCTGTCTTTGTTTCATATGATATCTCTTGAAGTTATGATGTTTGGGATCGATTTCCCGATGTTTGCCACTTCTCAGTTCAGACTGTAAACCGCCTCAACCAATATGCTCGTTGGAATTGCATGAGAAAGTATGTTTTATGGAAAGAATTCATAGAGATCGAAATACGTGAAGAGATTGTTGCAGTTACTAGGTTTTGTGGGAATTTATTTAGCATTTGGGTTATTCTTGAGGATCAAGTGTCATTGGATGTTGAAATCCAAGTTTCTGAGACCAAGGAAGAGCCATAGTTGAAGAGGTAGGTGTGTTTATGGCATCTCAAACTGCTGGAGGTGTTCTTGGTTGCAACTGTCGTATACCAATGGACAACTATATGACTGAATCTCCTTGATAGAGATCAGTGCATCAGCTGTAGCCAAGAAGTCACCATGCCCATACTCCCACCCTCCATGCATGTCGTTTCATCATTACACCCAGCGTCCCAATGCAAATACGCCCATAACCATACCATTTTCTCTATTATTTACCCACTGCCATTATACCCATATCTCTATTTTTCTTAAAGTATCCACTAAACCTATCTTTTCCCTCACCACTGTATTCACTACCCATTTTCTATTCACCCGCATGGAAGCATGCATATGCGGCCATCCTTCATGTTCCCATGCATATCACCATACCCATTTCTCACTCACCTACACCTTCTATTCCACCTTTCTCACATTTTCAAACCCACTACTTATATTTCACGCTTCATCACATCTCATCCCATACCCTCCATGCATATCATTCACCTCATCTTGGATACCCATCACCTTCAGTTTCGGACCCATCTACCATCATTCCATATGAGACCCAGCTTAGATGTGCCAAGAGTCTCATTCCACGTGTCTCTCTTATGTCGACATCTTTGAATGATGAAAGAGATGAGGGTTATAGAAGAAAACAAAATCATAAAGAGGGTGACTCCAGCGGCTTCATATCCACAACGCTGCCTTTCGAACATTGGTTGGAGTTGAGGGAAATGATGAAGCCAAGTTTGAGGATTGTGTGGTTGAGAAAAGAGGACCCGAACTAACTCAGTCGAAGCAGATTGCTGACCCAGTTGTGTATAAGCTCGTTTGGGTTGGTGGTGATGGGAGATTAGTGCCTGCGGCAGATGATGAAGTTATGAAGGCTCTTCAAGTCTGGGCGGACTGGTTCCTATTTTCAGACGCATATGTTAATGGATTGCGGGCCACTTTTCTCCGATCTGGGAACTCTGGCGTAACACCTTTTCATTCTATATGTGGTGATGCACCAGAAATAGAAAAGAAAACTAGCTCAGAAGGTATTGGTGAAGTAGGCGAAGTCCAACTTTTCCTAGGAAACGCTGGAACGGCAATGCGTCCATTGACAGCTGCAGTTACAGCTGCTGGTGGAAATGCAGGCTATCATGTACTTGACGGGGTGCCTCGCATCTTGTCACCTGCTTATTTTTCATCATTATAATGTATCAACCTTAAAAGGAGAAAACGAGCTAGGTGTCTTAGACGAGTTTGAGCAGAAAAGTGGAAGTGTCTGAGAATTTGGCCATGATGAAATAGGTAGCTGCCACGGCACAGATGGAAGTAGTTAATGCTAGCCAAAACTGAAGCAGATGAGAGGGTCTTCAGACAAGATCAGTATAGGGCAATCTGGGAATCACATACACTCATGAAGGACTACTCACATCCATGCATGTCTTTACCCTTGCATGCCCATCATCAATGAATCACTCTCACTTCATACCCACTGACCATCTCTCTGTACCCATACCTAACCCATTTCCTATCCCTATTTATACCCATTAAATCTTCCACGTCCCTATTCATGTTTCCACCATGCCCGTACTCATTAGATGCCTACCAAGCCTGAAATCTTTTCTTGGTCAATGCTGGTCTCGTGGCAGAACTTGTGGGAGGAAATTCAGACATAGCTGGAAAGCTTCTGAGCGCAACACGTCCGCAAAGTTCTTCTCAGGCTGCTACGTCAGAGAGCAGAAATGAATTTAGTTGTTCAACAGATTTGTATCTTGAAGATCTGCGCTGCTGCCTGCCGCCATGGGAGCAGCACCAGCCAAGAGTCCGAGTGTTGAAGCACATTGCAGTGTAGGAGTGTGCATTGGAGGCTGGGTGTGGTGCTGTCTAGCTCTGGCTGCTGTCCTGGGCACTTCATGCCAACCCAATGACGCTGAACCAGAGGCTTTTCAAGATAAGGCGCATTATCCAGTTTGTTGATTGGTGCCCTACTGGATTCAAGGTGCAGTTTTCCTCGACGTAGTGGTGATGGTTTATGGCACCCATGCTACGCTTAATTATTGCTTTCCTTGGCAAAAGCGGAGACAATACACGGAGTGATGGAGATATTTTCATAATCAGGGACGAGGAATTCATAATGAACGCATATTGTGTTGAACATGCTACTCCGGTCAAAGTGAAGGGAATAGGGGATGAGAATGATCGCATGGTTGGACACGATACCAAATACCACTGCTACTTTCCTCATCCCCTGTTTTTTTAAAATAGTTTTCTTAAACCCCATTTTGTAAATATTTTCTCAAATTCTGGTTTTCAAATAATCCCAACTTTCTCATCTTTCATCCTTATAGTTTTTAGGTCTTAAAAATCTCATTTTCCAATAAAATTTTGGCGCCATTTTTCTTCATGGCGAGCAACTTTCACATTTTCTCTATTTTTAAAAGGTTTTTAAATAAGCAAGAATCAAATTTTGTAATTCCTAATGATGGAATTTACGGATTTGATTCATGCAAAATAAACGGGCTTTGGTGGGGGCCCTACATATGAGATTTCATGATTGATTGATTATTTGGTTGACTTGTTTGCCATGCATGACTAACTTATTTCTGTTCCTTGACATGCGCATAAATTATATATATTCCTTGTTCACTAACCTTGCCTCATGATAGCGCATTTGTCACTGGAGATCCAGGTACGCATCCACTTCCACCTCGGTTATCCTCTATTATATATTCTGATTCTCATACATGCATGATTGATGTGAGTATTCATTGATTTTATTCATCCATTGCCATGTCAGCTTCATTTTATTAGTAGAGACCCGACTTTAGGGACTTAGAGGGGTGCTACGGTCTTTACCGTACCTTCCCGATAAGTAACCTGACCCCCGAACCCGATCCAGTTTTTCACAGATCGCCTTTTCCAAAATAAGGAGTCACACTTAGGGTTTTTCTTTCTTATTTTGTTTACCCTTTAAAAATAAAACAAAAATAAGTGGCGACTCCAAGTCATTTTCAAATAATCAATAAAAATCAAATTTTCAAATATAAAATCGAGCTCGCCATCGAGTGGGAAACGCATCGAGCAATCGAAATGCGGGGTCCACAATTAGATTCTCTTATTTGGTGATCAACTAATTAACATACTCTAACTTACTAAGAGTATATGTCAAATTCCATAAAAAGATTACTGTAATATCACAAATTTTATAATCATAAGTTCTTAAGATTACTTAAGGGACACAATTTCAAACCCATGAGATATCATGGTACCTATTAATTGGAGCTCAAATATGTGCTCAAACTAGTGGTACTTAAAAAATTGGGAATTTTCAATATAAGACACTCAAATCATCCTACTTGAACCAAATTGATGCTATACTAGCATTGTTGTGAAGAACTAAACAATCTTAGTCAAAAGTATTGAAATACCCCAACAATTGAAAAAACCATTATAGAGGAAGCCCATAACTATCTCAAGTAGCTTCTAAGTTCCAACCTCTACTACACTCATTCTCATAAACATTTTAATATAGTTTAAGTGCAAGAGTACAAACAACAAAAACTGAAATTTTTATTCTTTTCTTTTAAATTTTAGTAATCAAACAAACCATAAAAATCTAATAACCAAACAAGCCATGAAAATCACAACAATCAACAATCAAGTAATTCATAAATTATGAAAAAAAATAAAATTAAAGAAACAAGCTCACAAGTTTGACAGAGAAAGAGTGAAGAAGGTAGAAATTTTTATCTAAAGAAAACCTATATAAAGAGAGGAAATGAAGAAAAAATCTACCTTGAGTGACCAAACATACAACACACAATGTTAGCAACGACCTAAGATAGTGAGTGTTGGCTTCACCGTGAGAGTGGGGTGGGAGGGTCAAGTGTTAGAAGTGGGAATCAACCAAGGTTGAAAAAAAATTGTGGTCGTTGATATTTTGCCAAGATATCACATATTGAAAAGTTGTAATATGATAAATGGTGAAGAAATCTTATTGCTCTCTATCCCATCATTGTTTTGCCAAATCGATAATATTATGATATTTCACCAATTTAATCAACACCATGTTAGCACCAATTTTTATTTATTTTTTAAGAAAAATATTATACACATGGATTTAAAATATGACATAGAATGATGTGTTCCTTATATATAGTAGATAAATCATTTTTAATTATTAAATAGAAAACAAATATAAATTTATAAATAAAATTATCAATATTTTTAAATAAAAAATACTCATTCATATACCATTATTTATTTTTATATTTTTCTATATATTCAAACTAAATATATTACAATTTTAATATTAATGTGTTTTTAAATTTTGTATATTCTCACATAATGTGCTAAAATATATTACACACACACACACTTCATTAATATTTTTTATTAAAATTTTCGTCAATATTTCTTAACATATCGTGATATATGCATAAAGTCCAATTATTTATATATCTGCAAAGAATGATATATTTATCCTTGGAATCTATCAACATTTGGATAAGAAAAAACTCATATTTTAGTTTTTCTATTAAGTTAAAAATATTGGTAAATAAGTTTAAAAAAAATTAAATCGTTTGAAAACAATTAACTAAAATTTGCAAGTGAATTGCATTCAATATTAAGTTAAAAAATAAACATCATGTTAGGGCCTACTTGGTAACGGTTTCTGAAAACAGTTCTAAAAAATAATTTTTAAAAACTATTATTTGATATTTTGTACAGTGAAAGTGAACTTTGTTTGAAAACTTAAAATGTTTTTAACTTGTTTTCAAAATTTTTAAATATGTTCTAAAAATAAATTTTATGTCTAGTATTTTATTTTTAATCATTCTATATGTTTGTATAATTATTTGTTAAAACAATTTTTAAAAATAATAGAAAACAAATAAAAGATGTTATTTCAAAACATCACATTTTTTGTTTTTAAGAATAGAAAATAGAAACAGTTTTTTATTGTCAAATATGTTTTCTTATTTTTTTTGTTTTGGAAATAGGAAACTATTTTTGAAAATAGTAGTCAAACATGTCTTAGTATCAGTTTTGGTACACTTTGTTTTTTATGTTTAAAAATAGAAAATAGTATGAACTTTTATATAAAAATAGAAACTCTTATAAAAGGTATAGATTTATCCTATGATCAAAATTACTTTTAAAAATTTAAACTTCCAGGCAATAAAAACTTTTTATTATCTTAAAGGTTATTATATTTTATTATCATTATTTTCTTCTTTTAAAAGTGGAAAACTAAAGGCCACTTAACTACTGGAGTCCTTACACTGATACCCTTTAATAATACTAAGTTTACTCCACGTGCAAGGCATGTGAACGGTTATTTAATGAAGTTATTACTAAATTAATTTTTAAAATTTATTTAATAAAAACTATAAAAAATAATTTGTAAAAAGGAAATAATTAAAAAAAATCATAGAAGTATATGGAATAATATAATTTATAATTAAATAATAAGATAATTAATTTAGACCTATTTTATAGTTGGGTGTTTTAGCTTTAAAGTTATGTGTAAATTCAAACCAATAAAAAAAAAAATTATTTTATTAAATATTCAACTCCTAATTATTTTCAAAATATTACTAGTTAAGTTTAGT
The DNA here is from genome assembly GCF_004353265.1 of Vitis riparia. Classification (NCBI taxonomy): domain Eukaryota; kingdom Viridiplantae; phylum Streptophyta; class Magnoliopsida; order Vitales; family Vitaceae; genus Vitis; species Vitis riparia. The sequence continues at coordinate 10,055,975 of NC_048446.1, read as the reverse complement.
AAATAATATTAATATTCTAACATAAAAATGTAATTTGAACTAAAAATAATTCTATTTAATTTTTTTTAAAAAAAACTATTATTAAATAAAATTATCAAATAATTTTAACATTTTCCAAACTGAATTTTTTATTAAATAAACTAATTTTAAATAATCTTAATTATCACTAATAAAAATTACTAAGCAACATTAAATAAAAAATTCGTTATATATTTTTTTAAAAACTCATCTTAATTTTAAAAATAATTATAAGAAATTAAAATTTAAAAATAATATTACATAATAAAAATTGAATATAGAATAAAAATTTGAACGAACATCATCATAGAATTCATCTTTATCCTTTCACTCGTTTTCCTTTATCTTAAATCATGAAAAGACACTTTCTCGAGAATTAGAACAACACAAATATGAAACTCATGTTTTTATTTTTATTTTTTTTAAAGAAGAAAGGAAGGAAAAAAAATATGATTTCTAATCTTTTTTGTATTTCCAAGAAAAAATTTATGTTTTTTTTTCCATAACATCTACTATATAGAATATGGACTATATTCAATAAAAATAAGAAAAAAAAATTCTACAACAATAAGAAAAACAAATTAATTTTTTTTTTTAAAAAAAAAATCTACAATCCAAACCATTCAAATAAAGAATCAGATTAATCAAATCTCATATATGGAGAAATGGAAGATAGAAAAGAAATGATCACTTAGTAATGGTTGGAGTGGTTCAGATGTTGCTCCAAATTACTCTTAAATAAAATTTCAATAAACTTAAATAGAAAGGTTGTAGAGTGGTGCAATTGGACATGGGTTGTACATGTAGTATTGTGCATGACCCTTGTGCAGTGAAAAATGGGTAAATGGGATTCACACATTGTTATATGGTACATCTCTTATCCAGGTAGTAGAGAAAACGGTTGCACTTGGTTCTCAATTAAATTATATATATGTCATCCTTGTTGGTTTGGTGTAGTGGGAGATCAATGTTAATTTGGTAAATATTTAAACAAAATGAGGATAAAGAAGGTAAAAAGTTACAACAAAATTTTCATTTTGGTTTTTATAGTATTGTAGACTCTCATTTTTGGTCTAGGTTTTTTGGGAGCATTTTTTTTTACCACATTTTAGGAGGTTTTGGCAGTAGGTGTATCAGATAATGGGTCGGGAGCAGTGACCTTTTCTGTGGGGAATCAATGATGTCGCGTGCATTCTGAAGATGGTTTTGAGGATTTTGGAGAGAGAGAGCAGGTCGTTAGGGGGGAGTGGGAGATAGCTTGAGAAGAGATAACTAGATATGAAAGAAAAGATTGGGGAGTTTGAGATAGAGGGAGCTAGATGAAGAAAACCAACAAAAGTTAGGAGAGTTTGAGTGGGAACTGGGAATAGGAGAAAGAGTTTTACAGAGAAGAGCCAGGGAGGGAGAAGAAGGGAAAAGTATGACTACCATGGATCCTTTGTTTTTCTTCGTTGGTATATAGTCTTTTTCTCTTTTCTCGATATTTTTTGTGGATTGATTGACAAGGTGTTTAATTTTATGATTCCTGTTTAGTTTATGGGTTTATTGTTGCTATCTCCTTCATTTTCTTTGGAGTGATTTGAGAGCAACACAACTTTGTTTTAGTTTCACTTCGCATCACATGGAAGTCTTGCTTTTGATTTCTTTTCCATGGGATGCATTCTGGTTCACTCACATACATCTAAGCCCGTGGATTGAAACATGAAACATGACTTTCACTGGTTCATTCTGGTTTCATCCTTTGTACTCTATTTTCTTGGTTGTCTTCCTTTGTTCTTGTGTGTATTTTGGGTCCATAACATTATGTGTATCATCAGTTGATGATGTTAGAGATTGGCTTTTAGATGCTGCTGGAACTTGGTACCCACGTTTGGAAAAGAGAACATGCTTAGTAATTTCTGACGAGATTACTGTTTCATGGAATAATCGACTGGTATTGAGCTTTAAATCATACCAGAATACTCCCAGTTTGTAAAATGGTGCTCTACAGCCCGACATGGTGGTGACTTTTGGCCTCTTTAGACTGACAACTGAAGTCAAGTTTGTTGAGATGCACCATCAGTCTCTCTTAGAGGCTTTGCCTAGTGACAATTTCAATTTTAACGTGAAAAACATTGTTGTGAATGATTTCAAGCGTGGGTTTATTACCTCAAATTCAAAGGATGTTGGGCTCCCTCGTATGTGAGGGAGTGGGCTCCATATTCTTGGGGCCTAAGTTAGTTACAATAAAAAAATAAATAAACAAAAACAAAAAGAGATTGTGAAAAAGGAAAAACAAAGAGAAGAGAAGAGAGAAATGAAAAACACATCTCACTACCTAGATTTCATCAAAGAGCTGATCTCGCTTCATCCATGGTCTGATCTAGTTGAAATTTGGAGGAGAGGTTCGAAATTTGAGTAGCTACAATCTGAACAGTGAAGATAAGATTTTGAGCTCGAAAACTGGTGTTACTACCCATGAATAGTAACGACATCTTTTTGGGTATTCTATCTCCAATTTTCTTTGTTTTTTTTTTCCAAGAGAGATTGTATAATCCAAGGCTATATGTGCTCTTAATGTATTTGTAGCCTCTAGAGATTATTCTAGATAAGACAGGTGTAACCCATTATTGTTGATAGTGGAAGTTTGAACTGGTCTAGGTCTCGTGGCTTTTCCCTTCGCATTAAGGGGTTTTCCACGTAAAAATTCTGGTGTCTGATTTATTTTTCTGTTGCATGAGTTTATTTATTTATTGTTGCTAGTTGTTGTTACCTATTTAAAGAAAAATCATAGTGTTTGTTGGAATATTGTGAAGTCACCTTAACAAGTGGTATCGAAGCCAAGTTGATTAGTAGTGAGATCTCTTGTGTGAATTAAATGGAGGAGGCTAGTAGTGTAATGATTAAACTCATAGCTTCCAATTATTCAATTTAGAATACTAGAATGAAGGATATTCTATATTGCAAAGAGTTGTTTGAGCCCACTGAATGCAAGGGTTATAAGCCAGTTACTACAACTGAGGATGAGTGGTAGAAATTAAATAGGAAAACCGTTGGACAGATTAGGCAATGAGTTGATCAAAGTGTCTTCCATCATGTAGCCAAGGAAGTTGATGCATATGGCCTTTGGCAAAAATTAGAGTCTTTATGAGAGAAAGACTACACAGAACAAAGCCTTTATGATAAGGAGGCTTGTGAATTTAAAGTACAAGGATGGTAATAGTGTTGCATAACATCTTAGTAATTTTCAGGGACTATTGAATGAGTTGTCTACCATGAAGCTTGAGCTAGATGATGAGGTACATGCTTTACTTTTGTTCAGTTCCTTACCAGATAGTTGGGAAACTTTGGTGGTATCTTTGAGTAATTCAACCCCAAATGGTGTGTGATTCGTTCCCAATTGGTGTCTCAGCTGATTCATATCCTCTCAATGGTCCCTGACAGTGGTGCCATTTGATACATGTCCAGCTGGTGTCCCTTGATTTTGGTCCTCAGAAGGGAGTAATCAACAAAATTTATAACCTATTACACCATGTATTAGGATAGCCTTAGCTAGCATAGCATAGTGGCTCTAGGGTCGTTCACTAGGATGGGTTTTCACTTCACAATTGATATTAATTCAAAGCTGAATTGGTGCCTTTTCATTTCAAGGTTAGCTTTAAAAGAAAACATAAACTTTGGTTGAAAAAGGATTGGTTTTAAGCTAACAAAAAATAGTAACTGATTTTAATTACAAAGAAAAGTGTTTCTTGGAGTTTAGATCACTAGGCTCAGGTTCCTTATACAAAAAGGGAGTTTCGGTCACTTGTTTCTTTTCCTCGCATTAGAGAATTAACATATAGTTAATTCTCTAACCGGTGCGGTACAGATGCTTCCCATTAATGGGTTCAAACACTAAATCCCTCTCACTGATGCACCTTGCAATGGCTCGTGCCTCTTACCTAGCATTTTCCATTCAAGGTGATCTTTAACCTTGGATTACCCGTCAAAAGCTCGCAAAAGATAACTAATGGATGTCTCCTTGGAGTCCAAAAGCTTACCAAGTGTTGGCTATTCTAGAAAATCCTACCTTCAAGTCACCTCCCAAAGGTTCGCAAAAGATAAACTAGTGCATCTCAATGGACGGAGATCACTTGCCTTACCAAGTGTTGGCCCAGGTGATTTAAAGGCGTTTTAAGTTAACTAAAAAGATAAAAACCATTAACGGGTCACACTTTCTCTTCATTAAAAACTAAAACAACAAAACTTCCAATTTATGCATGTGGAAACTTACTCGGCTTTCTTCACTCCAAGAGACGAAGAGCCTAGCCTCTCATCCTCTGAGGAAAAATCCTCAAAGTTTGATTGGCTAGAAAGAAAACTAACGAGAAAACAAAAATATGAAAGAAAAACAGAGCAAGTGCTCTATAAAAATATATTTCTTCCTCTCGTCGGATTACATGATGATATATGATGATATCCTTGTGTAAAGGAAATTACAAACTATATATAAGAGGTTATTCCCCCTTTGTTCTTACTTAAAGACTAAGGAATCCTATGATAGGTGGGTTACAAGGAGAGTTTGGGGATTTAGACATCCCTAAAGCAAAAAATCTCAAAATGTCGGTTGGGAAGCTTCAGGAGAACACTGCGGCACTGTGCAAAATGGCTGTGAAATTTTCGCAGCAAAAGGACAACATTTTTGCAGCCAAAGGCTGATTTCGCAGCCGTGCAACATTCTGCCTTCAGCTTGGAGTGATCTGCTTCCAATGGCTGTAACTCCTTCATTTCAACTCCGAATCATGAACCGTTTGAAGCATTAGATTTTTAACTTCCTGGGCTTCGAAACGAAATATAGCATGCATAAATTGAACTCCGGGAAGTGCTCTAAAAGTGGCTGAAATGACTATCATCGAGAATGCTTCATGGCAGATTTCTCTTTGCTTCCCCTCCTTGCATTCCGGATTTGCTTATGGCAAAGGAATTTAAAGCTTCGGTTCTTCATGTTTCTGAGCTTTACATTGCTTTTCCATGGATTCCAAATAACTCTCCTCAATCTTGGATTGCTTTGGTGATCAAATTACTAATAAAAACACCAAAATTTACACAAAGTGATTAGAAATGATTGCAAAGGTCCTTAATATGTTAATTGGGTTAAAAGTTAATAACTACTACTCAAAAGTGTTTAAAAGAGTTAATTACAAGCTATAAAATAACACTTTTTGAGTAGTAATCACTCCCCCCAACCGACATATTGCTAGTCCCTTAGCAATGAAGGAGAGAGAAATAAAAATAAACAGTACTATAGTTTACAACATCATGCTTATCAAAAAACAATTTTCAAGTGGCATGATGATCTAACTCTCACATGGAACATTAAAGAAATAAAACTCAAACTTCAACAAGAGTTATCAAATAACTTATCTAATCACAATTCATAAAGAGAAGGCATTATGCAAATTTAAGCTTTAAAAGAGTTTCTACTCCCAAAGGGTCAAACCTTACTCTTCCACAAAAATCTAAGTGTTATTTATTAGCTTCCGAATATAGTATATTGAACTAATCTCTCCCCCCAACCTAGTTCTTTTTCAAAGCTTAGCAAACTGATCAACCTCCAATAGGCTAAGAACGCACCTCTTTTCTCACAATTGTTTTCATTGTAGGAGTACAAGGCTAAAGGTATTCTTTTCTAAATTGTCCATGTAACGGGGGTCCATCGATGACTCCCAACCAATTAAGGTTAAGGGCATCAAGTTTTAAGGATCTTTCAACCACTAACTCCTCGGATTTTACCCCGGACTTTTTGAGAATGAAATTTTAATACCCAAGCACCTACAGTATGTTAAACTCCACCTTTTCACCCTTGTAACGAGCATTGAGGTTGGTGACTCCCAACCAATGAAGGCTTAGGGCACCAGGTTTTAAAGATTTTCACCATATACCCCTCAGACCTTGCTCGGGTTTCAAGGCAAGCAAACATTTTTTTTTTCAAAGGCTCATTGGCCTTTAATAAGGTGTCCCAACACTATTAAATGAGGTCAAAGGTACAAAGTCTAAATTTTCCTAAGTCAAGAGGGAAATAGTTTTTCATCTTATAATCGGAATCTATTGTGCACAGTGTATGAATAGCTTAAAGTGGAAGAACTAAGGTTGAATTCAATAGAAGTTTCAACAATTCATCAACTTTAGTAAGCATAATAAAAACTCTAAGTCAAGTAAAAAGACAAAAATTCAATTTCTCTCTTTTCATTTTGAAAATTTTTCCTTAATAACCATGGAGAGTAGAATAAAAAAACTTTAAAAATTTTAAAATTAAGCAAAAAACAACTAAATTACCAAAATAACTTAGCATTATTAACAAAACTTCCTTCCTCAACTCTCCCCCCAACCAAGCTGAACATTGTCCTCAATGTGACAAAAGCGATTGAAAAATAGGGAGGAAGTAGTACCTCCTTAGTGACATGGAGTCTTGGTCGTATAGGAGAAACCACATGTTTCAAAAAAAACAAAAGAGTTAGTGAGTAGAGGAAATAGAAAAATGCCAAGTTTAAACAAAAAATGATGTCTATATATGATGTATCATCAGTAATACATCCAATCCCAGAATATAAGACATCAAAATATGGAATTATTTATACTACTATAATATGTAAAGAAAAAAAAAAAAAAAGATGATCAAGTAATGGTAAGGTCCTGTGGAGCTGATGCATTTGTGGTGGCCTCTTGAGTGGGTTGGATAAGGACTTTGGCCTCTATTCTGGTAGTCTCCTTATATGGCATAGTCTCCTCAATTGGAGCTATGGGCTCTGATGGTTTAAGGAGGTAAGAAATGGAATGAGAGGCTTTGTGTGTGATCTCAGTGAGAGGGCTCTCCTCTTTAGATGCATGGTCGTGTGGCTCATTAGCATTTTTGCAACTTCCCTTGGCTTTGTAAGGTGTTTTCACAAATCATTTCATAGCTTGGAGGTCATTTCTTAGCCATTTCGAAGCCAAAAGGAAAGAAGAAAAACATTTTCCGCAACCCATTTCGAAGTTTGGAAATCATTTCACAACCATTTTGAAGTTTGGAAAATCATTTCGCAATCAAAAGGCCATTTTCACAGCAAATGGAGGATTTCATAAGGGGTAGCTATGGGGCTGCGAAATCATTTCGCAGTCAAAGGGGAGTTTCGCAGCTCATGGAGAAAATAGAAACATTTTTGCAGCCATTTTGAAGCTTGGAAATCATTTCGTAGCCATTTTGAAGCTTGGAGTTCATTTCATAGCCATTTGGAAGTTTGGAAATCATTTGGCAACAAAATGGGAATTTTGCAGCCCATTTTTGAAGCTCGGAGCATTTTCGCAGCGGGGGGTGGATTTCACGGAGGAAGGCAATTTTCGCAGCCCATTTCAAAGTTTGGAAATCATTTTGCATCCATTTTGAAGCTTGGAGATCATTTTGTAGCCATTTCGAAGCCAAAGGGAAAAAAGAAACATAAAAAAAGAAGATCGAATCCCATTTTTGAAGCTTGGAGATCATTTCCGCAGCGGGGGGAGCATTTTGTAGAGGAGGGGATTTTCACAGCCCATTTTGCAGTTGCGAAATGGGCGTACGACACTGCGAAGTGGCACTCGTGTGCCAAAGGGTGGTTTCGCAACTGCGAAACACCCTTCGAAATGGGGGCTCGGCTGCGAAATCAAAAAATTCCTACTTTGGCTTTGCGCAGTTTGTCTTCAAACGGCCATAACTTTTTCCTTTCAACTCCAAATCAAGCACCGTTTGAAGCACTGGACTCCTGACTTCCCAAGCTTCGAAACGACATATGGTATGCATAATTTGAGCTCTAGAAAGTGCTCCAAAACGTGTCCAAAAGTAGCAAAATGGGGTGTAGCTGCAACATTTTAGTTCAGCTTTGCACAGTCGTCTTCAAACGGCCATAACTTCTTCGTTTCAACTCCAAATTGAGCACCGTTTAAAGCTATGGAATCCTGACTTCCCAAGATTTGGAATAAGATATAGTATGCATAATTTGAGCTCCATGAAGTGCTTCAAAAATGTGTCCAATAGTAGCAAAATGGGGTGCGAATGCAACATTTCAGCTCATTGTTTGCACAGTGTTCAAACGGCCATAACTTCTTTGTTTCAACTCCAAATTGAGCACCGTTTGAAGCTATGGACTTTTGACTTCCCAAGATTTGAAATGACATATGGTATGCATAAAATGGACTTCGGGAAGTGATCAAAATGTGTCCAATAGTTGCCAAAATGGGGGTGTGGCTTCATGGTGTGCGCGCTGAAGGATTTTAAGGCATGGAGGATTTCGCAACCATTTCGCAGCTGCAAAATGAGTGTACAGGCCTGCGAAATGGCACTCATGTTCCAAAAGGTGATTTCACAGCTACGAAACACCCTTCCAAATGGCTCATCGGTTGCGAAATGGAGGATTTCAAGGCGTGGAGGTTTCGCAGTCATTTCGCAGCTGCGAAACAGGTGTACTTGGCTGCGAAATGGCACTCGTGTGCCAAGGGGGCTCTTCGCAGCTGTGAAAATTTTCACAGAGGGCGCTTGGAGGCTGCGAAATCATTTCACAACGAGGGGGCGATTTTCGCAGCGGTTCACTTTTGCTGCGAAATTTCGCAGCCCATGCTCTCTCCTTGCTTTTTGAGCTCCTCTTGATTCCCAACTTCCTTCTTTCACCTCTTTTGACATTCCTCTTGATTTTGATCATCCAAAAACCTATATTACATCAAAACAAATTAGAATTAAAGCATTGAAATCAAAATTAAAGCATTGGAATCAAAATTAAAACATTGAAATCAAAATTAAAACAAGTAATAAATAAAACAAAAAGGTATGGACTAGCTAGTCTTTAAAAAGACTAAGTCCATCAAAAAAATTTGATCCTGATTTAGCTTGCCCGGATCCCATATGAAGTTTGCATCTCTCACTTGAGACTTGGTTTGTATGATTTTCCCATCAAAGCTTGGAGAAAAAGTGAAGGCATGTGTTTCATCATTTCTTCCTTGATGACTATCCTCTGTGGTTCTCTTTGTATATTAACATCATAGCCATCTTTCTCTGTACTTTTCCCCTTTGATTTCCTCCCTCTTTTCTTTCTTTGTTTCACTCTCTTCCTTATGCTCTAGCTTGGATGTGGGCAGATCAACCTCTTTACCACTCCTCAAAGTGATAACCTCTTCAACTTCCTTCACCATTGAAGATTCTCCCTTTTGAGCCTCCACTTGATGGATACCCTTGGAATTTTGGTGAGGTTGAGAAGGAAATCTACCCTTCTCTTGCACTGTGTTGAGGTTGGCAAACCTTGAGATTGAATATTGGAGATTATCTATCTTCTGAGATAGATCATTTTGTATTTCATCCATCTTTTTGTTCAATGAACTCTCTACACTGTCAATTCTTTGACTGAGATGAGCATTGATGGATTTTTGAGCTCCAACAAAGTCTCCCACGACCTTGCTAAGATTCACCATAGCTTGTTCAAGGTTCGAGGCTTGTGGAAGTGCTTGAACATATTGCTTGTACTGAGGTGGCTGTGGTTCCCCAGAGAAATTTGGATGGTCCCTCCAATTGGAATTGTAGGTGTTGCAATCACCAAACATTTCTCTCATCGTTGGAATGGTAGGACACTCTTCCACCAAGTGCTCATAAGATAGACAAATGGCACAAGGCATAGCTTGCAATGGTGTCTGAGAGATGGCTTGCACTTCTTGTATCTTCTTCATTTCTAGCTCTTCTAATCTCCTTGCTATAGTTGCAATCTTTGCCTTCATGTCTATGCCTTCATTCAAAATATACATCTCAGCCTTAGCATTAGGTTGAGACGTCATTCTTCCCATATCTCTAGCATTTGGTTCATCCCATCCTCTTCAAACTTCAGCCACATAACTCATGAAGTTCATGGCTTCCTCTGCTATCTTGTATCTAACAGAGCATGCACAACTAGTAATTTGTGAATTAAAAACAGAGAAAAAGAAAACAAAAGAAAAACAATTCTAAGAAAAAATTAAGGTAAACTAAAAACCAAATAAAAAGTATACTAAAATATGAACAAATAAAAAATAAACAAATAAAAAGAGTTAGTAAAAAGAAAAGAAAAGTCACCAAACTTATGATGAAGATCACAAGTACTCTGAAAAGGTGATATCATTGTAAAGTGGCACCATCCTCGGCAACGGCGCCATTTGATTCGTTCTCAATTGGTATCTCAGCTGATTCATGTCCTCTCAATGGTCCCTGACAGTGGTGCCATTTGATACGTGTCCAGCTGGTGTCCCTTGATTTTGGTCCTCAGAAGGGAGTAATCAACAAAATTTATAACCTATTACACCATGTACTAGGATAGCCTTAGCTAGCATAGCATAGTGGCTCTAGGGTTGTTCACTGGGATGGGTTTTAACTTCACAATTGATATTAATTTAAAGCTGAATTGGTGTCTTTTCATTTCAAGGTTAGCTTTAAAAGAAAACATAAACTTTGGTTGAAAAAGGATTGGTTTTAAGCTAACCAACAATAGTAACTGATTTTAATTACAAAGAAAAGTGTTTCTTGGAGTTTAGATCACTAGGCTCAGGTTCCTTATACAAAAAGGGAGTTTCGGTCACTTGTTTCTTTTCCTCGCATTAGAGAATTAACATATAGTTAATTCTCTAACCGGTACGGTACAGATGCTTCCCATTAATGGGTTCAAACACTAAATCCCTCTCACTGATGCACCTTGCAATGGCTCGTGCCTCTCACCTAGCATTTGCCATTCAAGGTGATCTTTAACCTTGGATTACCCGTCAAAAGCTCGCAAGAGATAACTAATGGATGTCTCCTTGGAGTCCAAAAGCTTACCAAGTGTTGGCTATTCTAGAAAATCCTACCTTCAAGTCACCTCCCAAAGGCTCACAAGAGATAAACTAGTGCATCTCAATGGACGGAGATCACTTGCCTTACCAAGTGTTGGCCCAGGTGATTTAAAGGCGTTTTAAGTTAACTAAAAAGATAAAAACCATTAACGGGTCACACTTTCTCTTCATTAAAAACTAAAACAACAAAACTTCCAATTTATGCATGTGGAAACTTACCCGGCTTTCTTCACTCCAAGAGACGAAGAGCCTAGCCTCTCATCTTCCGAGGAAAAATCCTCAGAGTTTGATTGGCTAGAAAGAAAACTAACGAGAAAACAAAAATATGAAGGAAAAACAGAGCAAGTGCTCTGTAAAAATATATTTCTTCCTCTCGTCGGATTACATGATGATATATGATGATATCCTTGTGTAAAGGAAATTACAAACTATATATAAGAGGTTATTCCCCCTTTGTTCTTACTTAAAGACTAAGGAATCCTATGATAGGTGGGTTACAAGGAAAGTTTGGGGATTTAGACATCAAATATCTAAAGAAAAAAATCTCAAAATGTCGACCGGGAAGCTTCAGGAGAACACCGCGACACTGTGCAAAATGGCTGCGAAATTTTCGTAGCAAAAGGACAACATTTTCGCAGCCAAAGGCTGATTTCGCAGCCGTGCAACATTCTGCCTTCAGCTTGGAGTGATCTTATTGCAATGGCTGTAACTCCTTCATTTCAACTCCGAATCATAAACCGTTTGAAGTATTAGATTGTTGACTTCCTGAGATTCGAAACGACATATAGAATGCATAAATTGAACTCCGGGAAGTGCTCCAAAAGTGGCTAAAATGACTGTTATCAAGAATGCTTCATGGCAAATTTCTCTTTGCTTCCCCTCCTTGCATTCCGGATTTGCTTATGGCAAAGGACTTTAAAGCTTCGGTTCTTCATGTTTCTGAGCTTTCCATTGATTTGCCATGGATTCCAAATAACTATCCTCAATCTTGGATTGCTTTGGTGATCAAATTACTAATAAAAACACCAAAACTTACACAAAGTGATTAGAAATGATTGCAAAGGTCCTTAATATATTAATTGGGTTAAAAGGTAATAACTACTACTCAAAAGTTTTTAAAAGAGTTAATTACAAGCTATAAAATAGCACTTTTTGAGTAGTAATTAGTGTGATAATTGTCAACATGTTTAATGAAGAGACAAGAAGAAAAGAGTTAGGTATTTCCTCTAATATAGAAACACTTATTATAGAGAGGCGGGGGAGAAGTTAAAGCAGGAAACCTTCCAGTGATTATAATCGTGACAAGTCAAGAGGAAAGTCAAAGTCCAGAAAAGAGATAAAGTGTTTTTATTATAACAAGTCAGGGCACATTAAGAGAGAATGCAGAAAATTCAGAAGAGAACAATTTGAAAGAAAAGGTGAAGAACAAAAAGAGGACAAAGACATTGCAGCAGTTGCATTTGATGGTGATGCAATCATTATTTGTGATGATGCATGTGTAAACCTTGCATGCCAGGATTCTACTTGGGTGGTTGATACAGCAACGTCGTTTCATATCACTGCACGTAGAGATTTCTTCTCTTCCTACACCAATGGTTGTCTTGGTTGGGTTAGGATGGGAAATGAAGCAAACTATAAAATTGTTGGCATGGGAGATGTAGATTTAGAAACTAGTATTGGATGAAAATTGGTTTTCAAAGATGTTAGACATGTTCCTGAAATGTGCTTTAGTTTGATCTCTGTTAGGAAGCTTGATGATGAGGGCTACCATAGTCACCTTGGAGAAAGTAAGTGGAAGATTACAAAGGGTTCTCTTGTTTTAGCTAGAGGGAAGAAAAACAATACCCTTTACAAGATAGAAGTGAGACTAGTCAAGGGAGAGGTGAACATTGTTGAGAATGAAGCCTCTACTGAGCTATAGCATAAGTGGCTTGGTCACATGAGTGAAAAGGGACTTCAGGTTCTTGCCAGAAAAAAGCTTCTACTGGTTAAAGGTACGTCACTATTAACTTGTACACATTGTATGTCTAGAAAGCAAAGTAGAGTTACATTTCATAGATTTCCTTCACGTAGAAAACATAATATTCTTGATTTAGTTCACACTGATGTTTATACTATGCAAAGTAATACTCTTGGTGGTGCACTTTATTATGTGACTTTTATTGATGATCATTCAAGAAAGGTATGGGCATATGCTTTAAAAAACAAAGGTCAAGTACTTGATGTATTCAAAGATTTTCATGTGAAGGCTGAAAGGCAAACTTGTAAGCAGTTAAAATCTATCAGAGCAAACAATGGTGGTGAATATAGGGGGCCATTTGAGCAATACTACAAAATTCATGGCATCAGGCTTGAGAAGACGGTTCCTAAGACCCCACAGCAAAATGGTGTAGCTGAGAGAATGAATAGAACCATATGTGATAGAATCAGGTTTATGCTCTCTCATGCAAAATTGCTTAAGTCTTTTTGGGGTGAGGCTATGAGGATAGTCGTTGATTTGATTAATCTGTCTCCATCATATCCTTTAGAGGGTGATATTCCAAAGAGAGTTTGGACAAGAAAATTTGTTTCCTTTGAGAACTTGGGAGTGTTTGGTTGTAGAGCATTTGTTCATGTTCTTAGAGACAAGCAGTCTAAGCTTGATAGCAAGACTAAACAATGTATCTTCTTGGGTTATTCGAATGAAGAGTTTGAGTACAGGTTATGGGATCCAGCTACCAAAAAGATTGTAATAAGCAAAGATGTCGTCTTATTTGAAGATCAAACCATTGAAGACTTGGATAAGGTTAAGAAGCCAAAGCCTTTCAGTGAAGAACAGGTTGATTTGGGTCTAGTCTCTCTTAACTCTATGGAACATAATGAACACAGGGAAGTTGTGCAAGAAGAACAAGTTGATACAGTTGACAAAAATGATGAGTCTATAGTTGATATAGAAGAAAATCCAACAATTGAGAATGATGGCCTAGAACAACAGCAAGAACAAGCTACTTCAGAGTTGCCTACTGAAACTCAATTAAGAAGATCTACTAGAGAGTGTCCACCTTCCAAAAGGTATACTAGTGATGAGTATTTGTTGCTTTCTGATGGGGGAGAGCCATAAAATTATCAAGAGGTTATGCTACATGACAAGAAAACAGAGTGGTTGAAAGCTATGCATGAAGAGATGAAATCCTTGCATAAGAACAACACTTATGAATTGATGGAGTTGCCTAAGGGTAAGAGAGCATTGAAGAATAAATGGGTACTGAAAAGGAAGCCTGAACCAACATATCACAGCCAAGGTACAAGGCAAGATTGGTTGTGAAGGGTTTTAGTTAGAAGAAAGGCATTGACTTTGAAGAGATTTTCTCACCCGTGATTAAGATGTCTTTAATTCGAGTTATGTTAGGCTTGGTTGGCAGTATGAATCTAGAGATTGAACAGCTTGATGTGAAGACTGCTTTCCTCCATGGTGACTTAGAGGAGGAAATATATATGGAGCAACCATAAGGGTTTACAATCAAAGGCATGGAACACTTAGTGTGTTGACTGAAGAAGAGCTTGTATGGTCTCAAGCAGGCATGGAGACAGTGGTACAAGAAGTTTGATTCCTTCATGGTTGAGCATGGGTATGATAGAACTGCTTCTAACCATTGTGTGTTTGTGAAGAAATTCTCTGATGGAGAATTTATTATTCTATTGCTATACGTGGATGACGTGTTGATTGTTGGTCGCGATACTGGTAAAATTGATAAACTGAAAAAGGAGTTGAGCAAGTCCTTTGAAATGAAGGACTTGGGGCCTGCAATTCAAATTTTGGTATAAAGATTTCTCGAGATAGGACAAATGGAAAATTATGGCTATCTCAAGAAAGCTATATTGAGAAGGTTTTAGACAAGTTCAACATGGGTAAGGCAAAACCAATGAGTTCTCCACTTGGAAGTCATCTAAAGCTAAGTTGTAAATAAAGTCCTTCAAGTGAGAAAGAAAAAGAAGAAATGCGAAAGGTGCCTTATACATTAGTCGTGGGTAGCTTGATGTATGTCATGGTATGCACGAGGCCTAATATTGCTCATGCTGTTCGAGTTGTCAGTAGGTTCCTTTCTAATATCAGTGTCTCATTCTGATTTAGTTTCTTGGGCATAATATCTCTAACTTTTGCAAAGCATGATTACGAAACCTAGAAAAATTTCAAACATCATGGTCAAGTCAGTCCACCAAGATTTGACCTTGATGAAATACTCAAGTCATTGGCCACGTGGATGGGTTACAGGAGCAATGACACCTTGGCAGATTAAACTGATAATGAAATAGGTAAACCCAAGTGTAATATCAAAAGGATTCCTACTATGAAGGTTGACAGTATCTCAGCCAGAACCAACCACTGAATTTCGAATACGCAATAACATCTCGATCTTATAGGATATTCATCGGTATAACTGGAACGATTCCTAAACTTGGCAAGACAAAGATCTTTTAAGCAGTTCAATCAAGATGGTGCAACATAACATGGGTAAGTTCAAAGGAAATACAATCAAAAGAGTCTCAATCTTGTCCCCAGATGTTACTCTTACATGGCTGCCTCGGTGCACACCTCTTCCTCCTTTTGTTCCTTTGATTGAGAATTTACAGTTTTGAATTGATTTTTCAAATCCATTTTTAATTGAATAATTCCAGATTTAAAAGTTCATATTTAGATTTCTTCTAGGTAATAAAAATCTTCGTTTCCAATAAACTTTTATTTCCAAATTTCCTTATGGCATGCATTTTCTTGGGAATTTTAATGGTTTTTCAACAAGCACGAACAAACTTCATGATTCCAAACAATAGAATTCATGGAATCAACTCATGCAAAATTAATTAGGGTTTTGATAGGGTCCAACATCCATGATATTTTCTTCACTAGTTTTTGTTTGATATTTGATTGATTGTACGGCCTCTTTGTGAATACATGAAATTATTTTATACTTGTTATTGAGCTATCCTTGTTTCCCATAAAGGTTTTGATACTCACTAATCAGGTACGCTCTTTCTGCACCCCTCCCCCTCCCCAACTCAAAAATTCTATGAATATGTATGTTATCATGAGCTATATCCATGTTTGAACGTTGTCCTTGATTGCCTTGACACTTGTTTGATTATCTTTGATGAAATGCATGTTGAGCAATATACTATTCAAACTAACTTTGATGTTTTATGATAGCACTTGAGAAGTAATTCAGGTACACACTTTGACTCTCTTTTATGATCATGTTATGACTTTCTGGCTTGGTATGTTAATTCTGAAATCACCTTAGTCTACCTAGGTATTTTCAATCAATTAATTAATTACCACATTCCCCTCAACTTAGTCATTAGAGACCTCTTTAGGGCTTAGAGGGGTGCTACCTCTTAGAGGTACCTTCCCAATAGGTAACCTGATCCCCGAACCAAGACTCGGGTTTTCAAAGGCATGCTTTTCTAAAACTATGAAGTCACTCCTTTAGGGTTTTCTTTCTTGTTTTATTTTCCCTTTTAAATAAATTAAAATAAGTGGCGACTCCGACTTTTCCAAAATAATTTTTCACCATTAAAATAAAAAAATGAGTCTCACCAATTGAGTGAGAACACACATGAAAAATGTGGGTCCACATTATAATATTATTTTTAAAAATATTAAAATATAAGAAATATAAATAGAACATTATTCGAAATTATGAATTTATCTTATATATTTTTAAAAAATTAATATTAGTCTTAAATTGTTGAAAAAATTCTTGTAAGATATTGAGAGCTCAAAATAAAAATATAAATAAAAGTAGAAGTAAAACTAAAATGTTATTTGATTTATTTAAATGGACATTTTAATGTATATAATATGAGAATAAAAAATAGTAGTTGTGTATTCTTATTTTTGAAAAAAATGACTTTTAAAAAATAGATTTAGTAATGGACAATGCACCATAATATTAGTAAAATAGATTTACAAAATACATATTGTATATCAATCATTATCATAAAGTTTATTGATGATGATACTTCTTTGTTGATATTTTGAATAGGTTTGATAATGGACAGTTACACCACAATGTTGAGTTATACTAGAGGTGAAATTATTGATTGTGAATTTGGGGTATATTATAATTGTCCTCTTGAGAAAGGTGTTTCAATCAATAGTATGATAACATTTAATGAGTTAGAAACAAAATTGTGTCACGCTCTAAATATTAATCGTACTTACACCAAGTTAAATATGGTGTTCCGATATCCAGTTCCCTTTCCAAATGGAAGAGGTACTGTTAATTATGTCCCTTTGCCTATTCGAGATGATGGTGATGTGAGCATGATGTTTACTATTTTCTCACAATCTCCTCCTCCACATACTATTAAAATGTATTGTCAAACTTCTTCAATTGACTATCACCCCATGCCAAGTAGCTTTACTACCCCAATGCATATTGAAAGTCTAGGTCCAAGTCAACAAATGGTACTTATAGTTAGGGTATATGAAAAGTTATGATAATGACATGGAACTAATAGTTAGGGTAGATTTGGCTGGGGTTACTGATTCAATTGTAATGACAGTGGAAAATTATGTTGATATTTTACCTGGAAATGATGATGACAATGTGGAGTTATTTAATGAAAATGATGGTAATGAGGATATTATGGACATAGAGGATAATGAAAATACAGAAAATGATACATCATTGCTAGGTGGTGGTGAACATGATGTCCTTTCCCCAATATTTAGAAAATTGAATTGGGATGTAATTAACTCCATGGTTGACAAGGATTTAACAGCACGCACTGGCTTATGGAGTGAATCAGATGACTTGTTTAAAGGTTTGCGATTTGAGAGTAAGATAGACTTACAATATGTTGTTAAACGTTATTCCATTTGTAGGAATCAACATTTGATTGTTATTGAATCTAAGCCAGATATGTGGGCTGTAAAGTGCAAAAAGTGGTTTGAGGGTTGTAATTGGAGGCTTCGTGCATGTCCTCATAAATCTCATGGTTTGTTTGATATAATAAAGTACACAAGTCCTCACACGAGTGTTTACCCTAAACTATCACAAGACCACTCACAATTAGACTCCACATTCATTGCATGAGAAGTTCAAAATGTAGTCCAAAGTGATCATACAATTTCAATTGCTGCATTACATCAAATAGTGAAAGATAAATTTGGTTATAATGTTCTTTACAAGAGGATTTGGGAAGCAAAGAGGAAAACAATCATACGGATATTTGGTGATTGGGATGAATCTTACCAAGCTTTACCTAGGTGGATGAATATTGTTAAACTTACTAGCAGGTTGTAATGGAAATGTACGTTTTATGCGTGTGTTCTAGGCTTTTGGGGCATGTGTTGAAGGATTTAAGCATTGTGGACCAGTAATACAAATAGATGGTACTTTTTTATATGGAAAATACATAGGGAAACTTTTGATTGCAACATCAATCAATGCTAATGGTCAAGTGATGCAAAGAGAAGACATATGTCTCATTTATGATCGTCATGTAGGAATACAAACCACCGTTAGGGATCCTAGTGTTGGGTGGAACCCGCCTTATGCACACCATCGATATTGTCTTAGGCATGTGGCAAGCAATTTCAATGATAAATATAAAAATAAGATGTTAAAAGACTTAGTGTATAAAGCTAGGTCTCAACATCAACCACGGAAGTATGAGTCATGTATGACTGAGTTAAAATGGTTAGATGAGAAATGCTTAGAATGGTTTAACAAGTTGGACACGAAGAAATGGACTTTGGCACATGATGGAGTATGGGTGGATGACTACAAATATTGTTGAATGCATAAATGGAGTGCTTAAAGGGTCTAGAATGTTACCTATCACTGCTCTTGTTCGATTAACTTTCTATTTTTGTGTTTCATATTTCAAGACTTGTTGAACAGAGATACAAACTCGAATTGCAAATGGAGATTTGTATACTTCTTATGCCATTAACAAAATAACAAAATATGAATCAAGGGCTAGTGGACACACTGTCAATATCTTTCACCATTCAAATGAAATATTTGAAGTGATAACTGCTCCCCATAGGTTTCATATGGATAAAGGAAACAATATACAAATTGTGAAGCTGAAAGAAAGAACATGTACTTGTAATAAATGACAATCATTTGGTATCCCATATTCACATGTGCTAGTTATATGTGCACGTGCAAGGATTGATAGTTAGCAATTTGTTGACAAACATTATAGGATGGATGTATATAGTTGTTGCTATACACCACAATTCAATCTAATTCCACATCAAGCCTATTGGTTAGAACCTAATTTTCCAATTGTTCATCCTAATCCAACTCTAGTACGTGATAAATGAAGACCAAGATCTTCAAGGATTAGGAATGAAATGGATTGGAGAGAACTAAGTGTCAAAGTCCGATATGGGCTTTGTAAACAAGAGGGTTATAATCATCGAAAATGTCCTAATAGAGGGGAGTCTTCTAACACAACCGCTCAATGATATTGTAAGTTCAAGTTGAAAATTTTACTATTTAAATGAAAGTTTTTTTTTTTACATTAAAGATGAATATTGAGTTATTTCCATATAATGTCAATGGAATGTCTTGTAATAAACTAATGAAATTATTTAAATGATGCAGGGAATACATTCTCATGGATCTTGGACCTGTAGATTGTTCTATTCTATATAACGAGGAAGTACACCTATTTTCGCTTATATGGGAAGGAAATGATCCTGGAGAGCTCCATTGTTGACGTCGTAAAGTTAGTTTCTATAGCAATAGTGTTTTAGATGCATGCATCATTCCATATTTGCAACAATCTGAATTCTACGATGTTGCCCGGTTAGGTTTCATTTCATTGGATTGGCAC
Organism: Vitis riparia; assembly: GCF_004353265.1. Taxonomy (NCBI): domain Eukaryota; kingdom Viridiplantae; phylum Streptophyta; class Magnoliopsida; order Vitales; family Vitaceae; genus Vitis; species Vitis riparia. Next base: position 10,036,316 of record NC_048446.1, on the reverse strand, counting down.
CTTATTACAACATTTATAGAGAGATGGCGCCCTGAGACCCACACTTTCCATGTACCTTAGGGAGACTATGTCATCACACTTCAGGATGTTAGCATTATTTTAGGCTTACCGATTGATGGTGTTGTAGTTAGCAGTAATACATGCTTGGATTGGAGAGAGGTGTGTGCTACATTGTTAGGACTGGTGCCTAAAGATAGAGATATATTTGGACAAATACTTCGTTTGACTTGGTTGATAGAGCATTTTCCTTCATTAGCACCTAATGTCGATGTGGAGTTTGTGCGATGCTATGCTAGGGCATTTATCTTACTGTTGATTGGAGGTTTTCTTTTTGCGGATAAATCGAACAATACGGTACATTTAATGTTTTTACTACTACTTGAGGATTTTGGAGTTATTGGTACTTATAATTGGGGTAATGCTTGCCTAGCTTGGCTATATTAAGAGATGTCTCGAGCATCTCATATTCATGCACATGATATATGGGGTCCTCTCATTTTGTTACAGTTATGGATATGGGATAGATTTCCCTTTATAGCACCTATGCGCTTACATTCAACCCTATATGATGGAGTACTGCCACAACCACCTTTAGGCATGCGGTATATATTCAACCTTAGTTATAGCATATGTAAACACATATATACATAAATAAACAATTATACAAACTTTTAATATATATTCTTTTTGTAGTTGGAGAGATGAGTTTTGTATTACTTCGACGCCTATGCATGTGTTACCCTAGTATAGGTATCTACTTGATCGACTTATGCTAGAGCATATGAGAAATTCATTATTTTGAATAATTTTTTTAAACAATTTGTAATCAAAATATTATTAAATAATGTGAGTCATATTTCAAATTTAATTGCAGATTATATGGGAGTCATATACTAATGATGTCATCTCTGGACTCCTAGATTACTGTACTATTGCCTCTAACTTGTGTTTGACTATTTCACCCCTTATCTGTTTCCACATAGTGGAGTGGCATAGACCTGATCATGTTTTGAGGCAATTTGGGCTACTATAGCATATTTCTGAGCAATGCGATACAGAATTGGGATTACATAAATATGATTTGAGGGGGTCGACATGATTTGGATTGGATGAGTATTCATCACCACTATATTCAAAGGTGGGAGGCTAGGTACGATCATTTTGCTAGAGATGAGGCAGCATCTACTTCTTACGGGTATAACCACCCATATATGGTGTGGTATCGTTTTGTCACTCGTCTTTTTCTCACTCCACATGGATCTTCATGGGAGATAGTGGTAATTACAATGTCTTTTTATTTATTATTATATTTTTTCTAATTAGAAAAACATCTAACTTTTTATTCTTAATTCTTACAAAGTTGCAATTTGCAACAGATACATCTATGGACTGGTCCAGATACAGCAAATATAGGTCATCGTGATAAAATTCATCAATTAAGTGCAACCACTTTAGAGGCTATACACGAGGCTGATAGGTTGCTTATTCCCGCTAATATCGTTGATACAGAGAGACAATCATCGAATGAGGAGGTAGTGATGAGAGATGGTGGGGTATGAACTAGAGGTGGTGGGGTGCAGACAAAGGTGGTGGGGTACATACTAGATGTGGAGGTGTTCGAACTAGAGGTAGAGGTGTACGAACACATGGAGGCCATATTTATGATGATCCACACTTCCCTATCGATGATGCATCGCTAGATTTTCCATCATCATCGCCTCTACAACATATTGTCTTCACTTTTTCTACACCACTTGACCAGTCACTACCTCATTCATCAGTTCCATTCATTGATGAGGGGGTGATACAAGAAGATGTTGAGACATCATTCATCCAGGAGCTATTGCATTCTTATATTGATGGACCTTCTTTTCATATACCTATGTCGTCTAGTATCGAGGTGTCATTTACTCCACCTATAGCACCACTCATTGCTTTGTCACCACAATCATTAAGACATCCATTTAGAGATGATGTGGCAAAACAAATGCAATACTTTCCTACACCACTTGTTGAACAACAAGGAGAGGATCAGGTTCAAGATCAAGGACGTGGTTGAGAAAGAGGAAATGGAGCAACATTAGATGGTCCCTCAAATCAATTCGAGTTGGAAAAATGTCACTAACGCCCACAACGAAGAAAGAAGCATCCTTCATGTGGCACACATTGATGACTTTTATATCTTTTATCGAACATAAATTGATGATACATGTTGCTCTTTTGTTTCTTGTTGGTTTATTTGTATTGATGATGCATGCAAACTTTTATTGGTTGTTAGTTTATTAGTGACATATGTTAATTTATCTGTGGACCCTCACCTGATCCACCGGACCGACGCGACTCGCTTTTAAAAGAAAAGAAAGAAGGAAAAGTTTGTGTTTTCCAGTTTTGAAAAACCCACCCTCGGTGAGGAACGGTGTTGTTTGGAGTCGCCACTTACTTTTTATTTTTGTTTTTAAAACGGGGAAAATTAAGTAAGAACAAAAACCCCTAATGACCCCAGTATGGAAAAAACGGTCTGTGAAAACTAGATTCTGGGTCCAGGGATCAGGTTACCCATTGGGAAGGTACCTCATGCGAGGTAGCACCCCTCTAGTCCCGGAACTCGGTCTCTACTAATGAATTGGGTATGTGGGAGCATATGGGTCAAAGATGAAACCCTAGGCTAAATAGATGTCATGAATCACACAATCCTAGTTGGTATTTGGCATGCATATGAATTCAACCAACCAAAATAATGGGTGCGTACCTGTGGTCCCTAGCCAAGCGCTACATAAAAGGTCGATAAACACATAACAAACATTCAAGATTAAGCACCATGCATGCATATGATTCAACAATCAAAACCAACGATGCGTACCTGTAGTCCTTAGCCATGTGCTACAGCAGAGGGTGAGTCAGTCACGCAACGTGTATTCAAAATCAAGCATCAAAGTTTGTGCCAAAAAGGAAGATAACTGGTTGAAATGAGGTAAGAGACTCTCCAAATGTCATACAAATCGAACTAGACTCATCTAGACCACACCACCCATAACTTCAAAATTGCCCATACTAACTGAAATCAAACACTGACTTAAACCTTCAAGATGGCTCACAAGTGTCCTATAGCAAATGGGTTTGAGCCCCAGTGGATAAGGCCTCGAAAAATGCCAAAATCGAGGGTTACCTAAAGTCCTCCAGCAGAACAGGTTGAACTAGTTCTTAACTGGTACAACCTATTGAGAAGAATTCCCAAATTTTTCTAGAAAACTCCTAAATGAGTGAGGATTCAAACAAAAGAAACGACACTCAATCCCGAGCCCAGACGAGTGAGAACCAAACAAAGCCCGATCAGGTACTCCTCATGACCGATAGAGTCAGCCAGCCATGGTGCTGAACCGGTTTCAAACTGGTCCATCCGGTTGATAAAAAATCCCAAATTTGGTCAGAAAGTTCCTAAGTGATTAAGGAAGCAAACAAAAGAAACAGTTCTCAATTCCGAGTTCGGATGAGTGAGAACCAGACAAAGAAAGGTAGGTGTTCCTCATGGCTAACAAAGGCAGCCAACTATTGTGTTGAACCGGTTCCCAACTAGTTCATCCGGTTGATAAAAAATTCCAAATTTGGTCAGAAAGTTCCTACATGATTAAGAAAGCAAATGAAAGAAACGGTTCTCAATTCCGAGCCCGAATGAGTGAGAACCAGACAAAGAAAGGCAGGTGTTCCTCATGGTTGACAGAGGCAGCCAGCTATTGTGCTGAACTGGTTGAACCAGTTCCCAACCAGTCCATCCGGTTGATAAAAAATCCCAAATTCAGTCAAAAAGTTCCTAAGTGATTAAGGAAGCAAACGAAAGAAACGGTTCTCAATTCCGAGCTCGGATGAGTGAGAACCGGACAAAGAAAGGCAGGTGTTCCTCATGACTAACAGAGTCAGCCAACTATGGTGCTAAACCGGTTCCCAACCGGTTCAGCCGGTTGATAAAAAATTCCAAATTCGGTCAGAAAGTTCCTAAATGATTAAGGAAGCAAAAAAAAGAAACGGTTCTCAATTCCGAGCTTGGATGAGTGAGAACCAGACAAAGAAAGACAGGTGTTCCTCATGGCTGACAGAGGCAGCCAGCTATTGTGCTGAACCAGTTGAATCGGTTTCCCAACCGGTTCAGCCGGTTGATAAAAAATCCCAAATTTAGTCAGAAAGTTTCTAAGTGATTAAGAAAGCAAATGAAAGAAACAGTTCTCAATTCCGAGCTCAAATGAGTGAGAATCGGACAAAGAAAGGCAGGTGTTCCTCATGACTGACAGAGTCAGCCAACTATGGTGCTGAACCGGTTGAATCGGTTCCCAACCGGTTCAGCCGGTTGATAAAAAATCCCAAATTCGGTCAGAAAGTTCCTAAACCATTCATAACCAATCAACAACAATCATGTGTGGCCTTTATTATCCATACCCAAGCAATACAATCTTCATATCAAAGGGAAGAAAAGATGATGAGGAAGGAGAAAAAGCATATGAAGACGAGGAAGAAAAACTGTAAGTAAAGAAAATTCAGCATGCTTACCTCAGAATCTCCACCAAATATGATCCATGTATGCTGATGATGACTTCCAAACTGAGATGCTGTCACTCTCCTCTTAAAAAAAAAACCACAATGCTGAAGCTTTCCCCCACACTCTCAACTCAGAAGATGCTACTGACCTTTTGTTTTTCTCACCAGCAAAATTTCCCCTCTCCAAGATGTCCCCTCTTCTTTTTGCTCTCCTATCCTCTCACCTTTTATACTCATACCCCTCTTAGCATTTGAGCCTCCTGGGTTCCTTCCCCTTCAGCACCGAAATCCCCTTCATCAACATGGGAACCACACCCCTCATTACTTCTCTTAAACTTACGAGGCCAGCTAACTCCCTTCAGTTTTCAGCTTGCTTCACCACCAAGAATCCATATGGATTCGTGGTGGGCTGCAAGGAACCCAAACCAAGGCCCAAAATGGACCCACAACATTGCCCAAAACCAATCTGGAGCTTACGGGCCTGAGCCATGTAGGATTTGGGCCCCAAAATTACTAGAATTAGTGTTTTACCTCAGCTGACTCAATGAACCGGCTGAACCGATGGCAAAAAATTTTGAAAATTTGAAAGAATGTTCCTAGAAGAGTAAGGAATCCATGAAAAAAAAATGGTGCGTGATTCCGAGTTCGGAAGAGGGAGATACGATCAAAACAATTACCAAAAATTAGTGTTCTACACCGGTTGACTCGATGAACCGGTTGAACCGACTGCCAACCAGCCGATCGGTTGCAAAAAATTTTTGAAAATTTTACAGAATGTTCCTAGAAGAATAAGGAATCCATAAAAAGAAGCGGTTCTTGATTCCAAGTTTGGATGAGGGAGATACGATCAAAACAAGCCCGAGTGCTCCGAACCTCAACATGCCCTTATAAACTCCAACTAAGCTAAAACATCGGGATGACCCCACTTCCTTCCTATAACGTGATGTGAACGACTAGGAAAATGGCCATGGTGACCCTCCAAAATGAACCACATATGCACCACAATGGACCACAGACAAACCCACACGAGGCTCGGACACCGACTAAGCCTAAAAGGGGCCCTAGTGGTGCCATATGCGAACGATGGGTGGATGTGACACCCGAAGGATAAATGCCAGTGTCGAGGGACAAAATTGAGGGTCTATATTATCATCTAATATTAAAGTTGTCATCTAGTAATGTTGAATTTTAATATTTTAGCTTTGTTGGTATTCATCATTATTATTTTGTTAGTTGTTAGGATGTTTGTTGGTTTATTAGTTTATATATATGGACAAAGTATTAATTTTTTTTTATTCATAATAGTAGTTGATTTTTTATCATTTAGTATTTGAATACGTTTGATTGTTTAGAGATTGAACATATTAATACAAGTTATATTATTGGTTTTTTTGCATTCATAATAATAATTAAATTTCTATCATGGTTGATATTTTATTAATTGTTGGGTTGTTTGTTGGTTTTTTAGCATTTACATAAATAATGTTATTGGTTTTTTTATAATTATGATATTCTATTTTAAATTTATTTTTTAATATTTTATTCCTTTTATAGTGAAATTTGAAATTAAATATTAATATTTTTAATTTTAAAATATATATAATAAAATTAATTTAAAAATTAAAACAAAATAAGATTATTTATTTTATAAATAATTATTTAATAAATTAATAACAAATTTGTTTTTAAAAAAATCATTTTTCACATAAACAAAAAAAATAGATAAATATTATTTATCTTATAAATAAAAAAACTATATCAAACTAAATTAATTTTATTAGTTGTAATTGATTGAATTAATTTAAAGAAAATTTGAAGATTAAGAACAATTAAAATTATTTAACTTATTTTTTTTATATTTTATTCCTTTTTACAATGAAATTTTAACTTAAAAATTAATATTTTTAATCTTAAAATTTATATTCTAAAATTAATTTAAAAATTAAACAAAACAAAATTATTTATTTTTTAAATAATTATTTAATAAATTAATAACAAATTTATTTTTTAAACTCATTTTTCACATAAAATTGATAATAGGTTTTTTTATTTTTTTTAATTCCAAAGTGAAAGAAAAAAACAATAGATAAATATTTATTTATCTTATATTAAATTTAGTATACTATTTATAAATTAAATTTAGTAAATAAAATTAATTAATTTTATAATATATATTTTTAATAATTGTATTATTGTATAAGTATAATAGGGAATGAAAAAATGGATTTTTAAAGTTTTTTTTTTAAATCGAAGACATAATTTTTTACCTTTTTGTTTTTTTATTTTTTATTAAATAAATTAATAACAATTTTTTAAACTCAATTTTCACATAAAATTGATAATAGTTTTTTTTATTATTCCAAAGTGAAAGAAAAAAATAATATATAAATATTATTTATCTTATATTATATTTAGGATATTATTTATATATTAAATTTAATAAATATAATTAATTAATTTTATAATATATATTTATAATAATTTTATTATTGTATAAATAAAATAAAGAATGAAAAAAAATGGTTTTTTTAAGGTTTTGTTTTTGTTTTTTGTTTTTTTTTTTTTAGTGAGAATTTCTCACTTTTGTGCTGCCCACTTGGCTTTTTTTTGGATTCCTCACTTTTGTGTGGAAATTCTCTTCAAGAGACAATTTCCCCCTTTTTTTTATTTAAGTGAGAATTTTTCACACACACACACATATATATATATCTATATATATATATATATATATATATATATATATATATATATATATATATATATATATATATATATATATTTGTAGAAATTGTCTCTTTAAAATACGATTTCCCACTTAGGTTTTTTTATTTTTTTTAAAGAATTTCTCACTTGGTTTTATTTTTATTTTTATTTTTATTTTTTTTAAATCGTCTCTTGAAGAGACGATTTTTTTACTTCTTAATTTTTTATTTATTTTTTATGTTTGTGAAAATCGTATTTCAAGAGATGATTTCTCACTTCATTTATTTCTCATGTCGAAATTGTCTCTTCTAGAGATGATTTCTCATTTTATAATTTTTTTTTAAATCGTCTTTTGAAGAACGATTTTTCACTTCCAATTTATTTTCTCTCTCTTATCTGGACAAAACTACTGTATGTTTGAATTATATTTTCTACTACGATAATTTAATAATTATTTTTTAAACTCTTATCAAAAATCCAAGAAACAAAAGGAAGGAAAATAAATTAATCAATGCTGATGAAGTGGATGATGCAAGTTCATTTTGACATTTGGGAAAAACACTCTGGGCAAGTAAGCTCTAATTTGAAAAATATCAACATTGTGTGGCATTATATTAATTGTCTTACTTGGGAGGCAAGTAAAGTGGGAAGCAAGCAAATGAGTTTTGAAGGTCGGCTCAGAGAGAAACTCCAAGTGGACGACGTGTGGCAGGGCGCGTAAAACGGCTAGAGTCTTCAACGCTGTGTGAACGCAATGTGTATATATAGAAAGAAGCGATGGGTATAGAATCCGCCTACCTTCATTAATCTTCATCTTCCTAAGCTTGCTACCACAACATCAAGACTTCTCCACACTCAGGTTTTGTCCAGAAAATGATTCATCATCATCCGTCTCCTTGTGCTCATGGCTATCATGGACACCATGGATACGGTCATGGCGGAGGACACCATCCACATGGTGGTCGAGGTGGTCACAAAGGGGGACACCACCTCCATGCACTGGTACAGTCGCCCCAATCAAATATTCATAGAGATCAGAGCGTCCTCGCCATGATACCTCACCCAGGCCCTCACCATGCTCCTCCTCCACATGCTCTTGGCTGCCATGGAGGTGGAGCACATCATGGCCATCACGGAGGAGGGCATCACGGCCATCACGGAGGAGGGCATCACGGTCATCATGGAGGAGGGCATCACGGCCATCATGGAGGAGGACATCACGGTCATCATGGGCACGGCATCTGTCATAGCGGGGGACATCATGGAGTTGGTGGAGGAGCCCATGGTGGCGCCGGTGGTGGCGGTTGTAGCCATCAAGGTCACGGGGGTCATGGCGGTGGACACCACCATCCCCATTGAAAGGAACACATATCACCTTCATCCGCATCACCACTATCACCATACTCATACGCTTCTTGGCATTTCTCGGCTGCCTTTTAGAGTGAAATAAATAGACAAATTAGCATCCATATGCTTGTTTTTAGTAAAGCATGGATAGCCATTAGTGTGGTATTGGAAGCCTGTTTCCAGTGTTGAATGGGCGTGTAATAACATTCTTGTATTCCAAGGATTATACTTTGTTGCCTTATGTTCTAAATTTCCTTTCCCTTTTATTTGATAAATTTTGTAGAAAAAATTTGATCTGACATATTATTTCAGTTTTATTAATTTATTGTGTCATACCTGCCTGGCTTTGAATTTTTAGATGTTTGCAAAGCAATTTCAAAGGAATTTTAGCTAGGTGTTTTAAAGTACCAATTTCAGTTGCAATTTTCATTCTTTTGTATATAATTTTGAAAAAAAAAATTACAAAAAAAACCCAATAAGTTAAAAACTTGAAAAGGCGAATGAAGTAAAAATTAAGATATGCTCATAAGATTAAAAAAAAAGTTTGAGAAAAAAACAAAAGAAAAGAAAAAAGACTTTGAAATACATTATCACTTGATCTTTTTTTAATAGGTAAGCATCTTGAAAATATTCCAAGTTTAGTCAATGTTTCAAATAAAATAGATTTTAATATCAGTCTAGTTCTGTTTATGAACTTCATTGAAGAAAAAAACAAGTTCAAAAACTGTTCACTCTCTATATTCAACTTGTGATCTTGAGCAATTTTTTGAAGGGCACTATAAATGCTTGCTCTTGTGGTGATAATGATATAGAATTGGGATTGTATTTATGATGCAGGGATGATGTCAAGTTCCCAAGCATAAGAACCTCAAATTGTAGTAACCTAAGAATTCTAGGAATTGTCTCCAAAAGGATTCAAAGATTTTAGATATCATCAAGGATAAGGAGATGGAGGAATTATGATGATGCTAATAATGTTTAATGCTTTGAGAATTAGGAGAATCAATGGATAAAATAAAGTCTAATTTGATGAAAACAATAATTAATGAGAACATGCAACAAGAGTTTAAATCCACATAGATCACCACTCAAATCTTTCTCCTTGACCAGATCTTTTGGACTAGGGTTAAGGGAGACACAGGACAAGGATCCAATTGCCTTTCGCCTAAGGATCATTCTTGAATCTACAAAAAAAGAGTTTTTTCTTAGTTAAAGTTGAAGTCATCTCAATTATGGACCAATATAATCCTAGGAATACTTTAGTTTTGACCCTCATGCCCTTACAACATGTATATGTTACAACATGGTCTCACTTAAACATTGGAGGTCATTGAACCCATTGGAGGTGAGTGAAAATAAAATAAAATGGTTGCTCTTACGGTGGACTTGCAATGTAATTTGGGATTGTGCTAATGATATATTTGTGATATCAATTTCCGAAGTGTAAGAACCTCAAATTGTGGTAACCCAATAGTATTATTGGGTACTATCTTCAAAGGTATCCAAGAGATTCTAAATTTTATAGATAAAGACAGAAGAATTAGGATAATGTTAACAATGCTTAATGCCTTGAGGATTAGGTAAATCAATAGATAAAAATAAAATCTAAGTTGATAAAATTGGTAATGAGATAGACACCAAGAGTAGAGATCCATAGAGATCACTATTATTAGTTCAACCCTAACCAAATACTTTTGACCTAAGATTAAGAGAAGCATGAGATAATAATCTAAGTTGGGTTCAACCTAAGGATCATTCTTGAAACTATACTAAAAGAGATTTTGCTCCATTAGAGTTGAAGTCATCTCAATTATGCACTAACATACTCTTAGGAGTATTTGAGTTTTGGCTCTCATACCCTACAATGTGCATTTGATACCAAGCATAGTCTCAAACATTGGAAGTCATTGAACCCATTGGAGGCCTAACATGGCTAAATGCTTAAGAAAAAGAAGAAAAGATTGGAAATTTAAAATAAAGTCCTAAAGATTGTGGACAAAACTAAACCGGTAGAACTGAAAAGAATCAAAATTGAGGAAAAAAGTTAATGTCCAAAGAGTATTAAAGAAAGAAAAAAATGTTAAAAAAAATAGTTTTCTTATATTTTGTTTCATCGTGGAAAATACAGAAGAAAATCAAATATAGTTAAAATTTGTAAATTTTTTATATATTTTAAAATCATTTAATCTTTATATCATGTGAGAAATAAGTAAAATGAATTTGAAGAAGCATATAAAAATAATTTATTGAGTATAAACCTTTTTTTTCTTTTACTTTTTCTTTCCTTTCAATTTTCCTTTCTTTTTTCTTTCCTTCACATTTTCCTTCAAAATTTTCAGGAATCAAACATAGCATAAATAAATAAATAGGTTGAATTACATTGTTGAGAATCAAGGTTTAATACTTTCCTTCACATTCCAACCTAAAGCAGTACTATCAATGAGGCTTGCTTATGAAAATTAAGTGTATGTGGAAGGCAGATAAAAAAGACAAGTATATTTGTATTGAAAATATGAATGTTCATTGTTTTTACAACTTCCAAATGGGCCATCTCTGGCCAGAAAAAAAAAAATACATAGAAAGAATCAGAGTCACATCTACCCATCAAAGGGGTTAGCTCTAGCAGCATCTCGATCTTCTCGGGCAAGATCGCCTACTACTTCGTCTTCATCATCTGAAGGATAGCTGGGGGTATCTTGGGTAATGCCATGTTTCTTCATGCAACATCGGTAGCCGAAGAAGAACATGTTGTCTACTTACTTTTGATACTCACCCTCCAGCTCCTCCTTTTGAATGACGAACCCCACCCGGAGCTCTTGCAGTTCTTGCCTTAGCCGCTCGGCGGCCTTCTTGTCGGCCTCCATCACCTCTTTCTCCTCCGCCAGCCAACGAGCCTCAGTTTCGGTCGTCTCCTTCTCCTCTTTCACTTTCCTCTACAACCCGATCCCTTCATTGGCAATTTTCTGAGTAGCAGCAAGCTTGCCCTCCATCGATTCCAGCTTGACACGAAGTTCTTCACTATCATCCATGTTGTGGAAAATATATGCCCTCATAATCTCGGCAGCCTCCAGCCATTTGAAGAGCTAAGCACGCTGTCGCATCAAATTCAGGAGGTCGGCCACTACCTGAGAAGGCAACAAGAAAGTTGTTAAGGAATCAAAAGACTGAGGCAACGAGAATATAAGAGGAAAATGACTTACCACTTCCGCTGTCTCGAAAGCTATGTAATCTTGCTTAGGCAGGATGCAGGAGACAATGGTGTTCGGAGTGCCGAATGGAAGTCAGGTTGCAAAGGAAAGGTTGGGATCACTCTCTAAGTCCATCGAGACCCGTTGGGTAGCCAAAAAGAGCACCCCCATGTTGTGCACCGGAGCCCCCCTCTCAATAAATGAGGGAATCTGCCTCATCAGCTTGACTATTTCCTCTCGGCTGGGAGTGCGAGACGATTAGGGATGAGGAGGGATGGAAGCCACACACTCAACGAAGTCATCGTTAAGGTGTGCTGAATAGGAGGAGTGCCTCCCTAGCTCTGGATGAGCAGCTCCTTCAGTTGAGAGAAGCCTCTCATTCGGCTCGGTATTACTGCTTGCTACTGCAGCCAAAGGTTCGGGCATCAGTGCGATGGCCAGAACAAGCTCTAGGTAGAAAGGCTTCAAGCAGGGCCTCCTAGAGGGAGTAGGGATGACTGTTATGGATTCGGACAAGCGCTTGCACGGCCTCTCCTTGATCAGAGTATGCATAAAAAAAATACAAAAAAACAAAAAACAAAGAGATTAAAGGATAGCGCATTCTTCATTGTATCATTCTCCATTGAGCACATGTATGGATGTGCCAGTTTGCTTCATTGAGTTTATGTGTTAGAGAGAGTTCTATGGGAGCTTATTTTCTGAGATTCTATCTTAGTATATATTTTGGGTGAGAGTATGAGTCGCTTATTTGATTTTTGTGAGATAGGCGAGCGATCTTTCTTTGTGATTTCTATATCCTTGCTTTATTCATCATTGCATCCATTTTTATGTGACTTATCTCCATGCTTTGATGCAGGTTGACCATCACTCACTTTCCTATCGTTTTACCTTCTTCTATCTTTATTTTATTCCTCAATTTCACTCTACCTCATCCGATTTCTTTCTTTTCTCATCCTTCATGATGTTTGACTTGGGTTTAACATCCACACTTTATTCTTACTTATTCGATATGTCCATTCCTTTATCATCAATTTTCGTGTGGGGATTCTTAAGTCCACGACTCATGATGTTTTCTACGCATTGCATCTCATGCATGAGAGGTGTGGGGATTATATTATTGGGATTATTGAGCCTAGTTTCTTTTTGTTTCTTTCACCCTAAGACCTTAGCCTATGTTATGTCCCGTGTCTTAAGACCACCCTAAGGCTATGACTTTATACATTGTGATTGACAGCTCACACATGGGCAATACTTGATATTGGCTAGAGATTATTTCTTGGAGCATAATGGATGGGGAGTTGAGGTGATGGATTACACTAGAGCATACCCCTCTTATCAATGATGGATTTTCAGAGGTAATGTGATCTACACTGGGGCATACCCCGCTCATCGATGACATTTTCTTTCGGGATGATGCCTTGCACTGAGGCATAGTCAGTTCGCTTCTTCACTTGGATTATGATGGATTAGGAGTTGTGGGATGACCCTACACTGGGGCATAGCCATTTTAGAGAGCTCTTTTATTAGAGATATAGTCACTCTACTCGATATTCTACATTGGGACACGCTCCACTCATTGATGGTTGATTTTTTAGATGAGGGTTTATTTTGAGACACAGTTGCTTCAGAGATTGTGCATGGTAGACATAGCCACTCTATTATCTTGTGGAGCATGAGGTGATTAGGGTCTGTTGAGATTATATTGGTATATTCATTTTCGACATTGAGATATGAGATTGGACTTATTCTGATGACACATATTGAGACACAACCTTCTCATTGACAATGAACTTTGATTTATCTTGGAGCATAGTCGCTTCAGATGGTTTATATTAAGGCATGGCCACTTCATTCGCACTTATAGAGCACGGGGATTCTGATTCATATGGGTCATGTTGAGATATTTTCATTTTCAGCAGTGGGAGTTGAGATTGATTGATTTGTTAACGTACACTAGGCATGGTCCCTCAGCAGTTGTTGACTTGGAAACAATACTTTATACTAGGACATAGCCATGATGGAGAGTGTTTTTAACTAGGACGTAGCCACCCTATTAGATCCTTTACACTGGGGCACATCCATCTTTTGGAGTGGGATCAGATTGATTCTTTACATTGGAGCATTTGACGGGTGATATAGAGATCATTGGATTGTTTCATGTTGTCCTCATTGCTTACTGGGGCATAGCCACCTAGTCGGATGTTTTGACATCGAGACTTGACTTTCTATTTATGATTGTTGCTTTCGATAGATTATGGAGCTATTGACACCTTGGGTTTAGTCTTCTCGACATACTTAGATGATCTCGGATACCTACCTACCTTTCATTTCATACTTAGACATTTCACATTTGATACTTTCATGCTTTCTATCTTTCCAGAGCTTGAACATTACCTTATTATATCCCACACATCTCACCATGACACATGACCTCACACACCTATCTTGATTAGGAGAAGATGTAGATCAGTCTTCAATTTTTTTTATTGCGTTTTCATACATCTTTTGGACTTTAGGTTCAGCATCTTCCATGATGGCAAGGCCTGATAGTTTGTTGATTTATTAATGATGATGCTTTCATTTTGACAGTTAGCATGCTGAGTTTTGATTTGCTTGCTCTTTGCATTTTGAGCACTGGTTACCATTTGTTTTTATTCATCAGTTAGTTTTATTTTGTTAGCATGGTATCACAATACATGGTCTTGTTTGGCATTACCTATTTGAGGTTGGACATTTCCGTTACATGATGGATGAGCATATTTCAGAGCACAGTAGTTTTGAGGCATTTTGTATCTCAGTTTGTTCACCGTTTCATGTTGAGGCATACCCCATTCTTCAAGAGCACTAGACCTTTTAGCAGACTTTCATTCACTTTTTGATCTAGTTGTTGACCCATGAGAGTTGCAGACTGGGGCATATCCTCCTTCCCTGGGATCATCGGACCTTTCACAAGCTTCATTATCTTTTGACCTAGTTGTTGATCCTTATGAGTTGTCATACTAGGGCATATCTCCTCCGGGTGAGTTTGCTTGCATCGTTATCTTAGTTATCCTTTGGCTTTGGGCCACTTGATCAAATCATTTGTCTTGTCATTTTCAATTCACTTAAAGTTTGGGGTTGCACCTATATTGATCGATCATTGTCTTATCTGTTTGAGTTTGAGTTTTTCGAGACCACACCTATATCAATCAGTCATTCATCTTATTTTGTTAGTACAACTTAAGTTTCAGGACCGCACCTATATTGATCGGTCAATGATGCTATCTTGTCAGTTCAGTTAGAGTTTCAAGGCCGCACCTATATCGATCGGTCATCTTCCTATTAGTTTGTGTTCAGTTCAAGTTGGGACCACACCTATATCGATCAGTCATCATCTTGTCAGTTTTAGTTTGAGTTTTTGGGGTCACACCTACATAGATTGGCCATCTTCCTGTCAGTTTGTGTTCAGTTAGAGTTTGGGATTGCACCTATGTTGACCTGTCATTCATGCTATCTTGTTAGTTCAATTAGAGTTTCAGGGTCGTACCTATATCGATCGACCATCTTCCTGTTAGTTGTGTTCAGTTTGAGTTGGGACTGCACCTATATCAATCGGTCATCATCTTGTCAGTTTCAGTTTCAGTTTCAATTTTTGGGGTCACACCTATATAGATCGGTCATCTTCCTATCAGTTTGTGTTCAGTTGGAGTTTGGGACCGCACTTATATCGATCAGTCATTCATCTTGTTTTTTCAGTTCAACTTGAGTTTCAGGACCACACCTATATCGATCGATTGTTCATGCTATCTTGTCAGTTCAATTTTCGGGACTGCACCTATATTGATCGATCATCATCTTGTCAGATTCAATTTGAGTTTTTGGGGTGGCACCTATATAGATCGATCATCTTCTTGTCAATTTTTGTTCAGTTAGAGTTTGGGACTGCACCTATATCGATCAGTCATTCATGTTATCTTGTCAGTTCAATTAGAGTTTCAGGGTCACACCTATATCGATCGGTCATCTTCCTATTAGTTTGTGTTCAGATCGAGTTGGGATCACACCTATATTGATCGGTCATCATCTTGTCAGTTTCAGTTTGAGCTTTTGGGGTTGCACCTATATAGATAGGCCATCTTCCTGTCAGTTTGTGTTTAGTTCAGTTTTTGGGACCGCACCTATATCGATCAATCATTCATCTGGTCAGTTCAGTTTTCAAGATCGCACCTATATTGATCGGTCATTGTCTTGTCAGTTTGAGTTTGAGTTTTCGAGATCGCACTTATATTGATCGATCATCTTCTTATCAGTTTGTGTTTAGTTCGAGTTGGGACCGCACCTATATCGATCGGTCATTGTCTTACCAGTTTGAGTTTGGGTTTTTGGGGCCGCACCTATATCAATCAGTCATCTTTCTATCAGTTTGTGTTCAGTTCGAGTTAGGACCGCACCTATATCGATCGGTCATCATCTTATCAATTTGAGTTTGGGTTTTTGGGGTTGCACCTATATCGATCGGTCATTTATCTTGTTAGTTTAGTTTTCGGGACCGCACCTATATTGATCGGTCATCTCCATGTTAGTTCAGTTTTCGGGACTGCACCTATATCAATCGGTCATTTCCATGTCATCGTGAGTTTTTGGGACCACACCTATGTCGATCTGTCATTCACCCTGTGTTCAGTTTGAGTTTTGGGACCGCACCTATGTTGATCGATCATTTCCATGTCAGTGTGAGTTTTTGGGACCGCACCTATGTCGATTTATCATTCACCTTGTGTTCAGTTTGAGTTTTGGGACCGCACCTATGTTGATCGGTCATTTCCATGTCAATTCAGTTTTTGGGACCGCACCTATATTGATTGGTCATCTTCCATGTTAGTATGAGTTTGAGTTTTTAGTGCAAATCGCACCTATACAATTGGTCACATATTTGTCTTTTCCTTAGTTTGGTGATTTTGGTCATTACGACTGCGTCCGATCTTTCCTTTAGTTTGGTGATTCTGGTCATTACGACCATGTCCAATTCCTTCCTTTATTTTTGGTGACTCTAGTCTTTGCACACCTTGTCCTCACAACTTCATATTCCATCCTCTTTCATATGGTAGATGTGTGGTTTCTCCCTTTGTATGTAGTTATTCCTTTGCTCCTAGGTGGTTCAACTGCTACTCAACTTTGACATTGATTTTCGAGTCATTTTTAGAGACATCTTAGAGGGAGTCTGGATCCATAGCACAACTTTAGAGGCATTCTAAGAGTTACCCTTCTCTTAGGACTTTAGAGCCCTTTTTGTTCATTTGTTAGTTTGAGCAAGTTTGTGTTCTACTTGTGTACCTTTAGGGGTCTTTCTTTTTCTTCAGTAGAGTTTACTTCATTCTACTCACTATTCGCACTTTCTTTTCACTCTAGTGTTCATATTCCTTACACTTGTGAACTCTACTGAAGAGGGACATATTTGTAGACCCTTTTATGGAGAAGGTTTTTTTTTTTTTTTTTCTTTTTTACCATCCCGGAAAGAGCTAGCAGCATGTTGGAATGAGTGGGAGCCGGTTTCTTCAAGTGCTAAAGGGCTGCATAGGATCATATCTATTCATGGAGGACCGCCTACCTCTACGCTCATCATAGGATATTCTAAACAAAGGATAGAGGAGTGGGGTGAGTAGAAAAGTGGGTGAAAGCTGGACAGAAAAAGAGGAGCAGCTGGAGAGAGTGCAGAGGTTTTTTTTTTTCAGAATGTGAGATCTAGAGAGAAAAACAGAGGAAGTGGGATAGGGATTTTTAGTTTCGAATGAGAGGAGGCTGGAAGGGGAGTAGCAGCACAAGTATGTTTTCGATAACCTACCTGTTCTTTCTTTTTCACATGGTTCGATTATTTTTCTATGTATACAGGTATTTTATTTTGATGGCTGAACGTGAGCATTGGAAGCTTTTGGTATATTTTTATTGAATATGAGTTTGTCAGCATGCATTTTATGCTCGATTCTTAACCTATTTTCTTCACTCAACAAACCCATCACCATATCAAACCACCTTCAACTTATCCTCTACCCATTCTCTGATCACCACAGCTGCTCTTAACTGCCATTTTCTCCACCATAGTCATTCATTTTCCGTCCAGGCGCCGATGAGATCCATTCCACCATAATTCACCACCACAGATCGCTTCCATTTTTTTAGTGTCTTTGGGTGTAACAAAGCCCGTCATTTTCGCCAGACTGTCATCTTACCGACGACCACCGCTTCACTGTCATCATCACTAACGCTCCAGTGTACTTAGCTACCACCACTCCCCCTCTTGTCACCGTTCAGCGATTCGAAACGTAGAGAAGTTGAAGATGACATCGCCGCCGAGGATGAAGACACTGGTGCACAGGTCACTTAGATCATGGTGATTCTCCATGCGCTGGCGGCCAGAGAGACCGTGGTGCTTCTTGAGTTCAATGTCGTCTTCAGCAGCACTGGCGCCGTCGCTGGCTGGATTCTTGAGAAGCTGCCTGTCAGGGCCGATTACAAACTCTTTTTCTTGTAGGATTGCTACCCATTTCACATACCCAGAATCGATGGACTCGCGTTCCTTTGCATGGCCAACGACACCTTCAGAAGGCATATCCCATTTTTCATACCTTGGAGATTTTCATATGAGATTCATGAAGAACCATAGGAAAGTGGTCCACTATGCTCCTGCATATGCATTGAATGATGAATCTTCAAGGGTTTTACATCAGCAAATGGAATTCTTCTCTGGTAATCCGAGTGCAGATACTCTCAATCGTGTCAAAAGTGAAGTTGGTAAGACACGCACCATTATGGTAGAAAACATTGAGAAGATATTGAAGAAATGAATTTGATGGGAAAAGCATTGATGAGATGTGTGTGGGGAGCAAGTTGGCTTGTGATTGGGGAAACCTTGAAGGGACCATTTTGACCATTTTCAGTGAAGTATGTTAACTACACATTCAAGAGGAAGAAAGCTGGCCCTATGACCCATTCCACTCCGACGTGGCCATGCATGGCCACCTTTGGCATGCAATCCCACCACCACATTTCATCTTTCTTTTAATACTTCATATTTTGATATCAAAGTTTAATTTTCAAAATTTTCAATTTCCAAAACTTCTATCTTCTAATAATTGTCTAAAATTCTAATTTTCAAATAATTTTCGAAACTTCAATTCCTTAATTTATTCCTCAAAACTCTAATTTTTAAAACTCCATTTTCTTACGAAATTAATTTTCAAAACTCCAATTCTTAAATTTAATTTTCGAAACTCCAATTTTCAAATAATTTTCAAAACTCCAATTCTTAAATTTAATTTTCAAAACTCCAATTCTCAAATAATTTTCAAAATTCCAATTTCTTTCAAATTTAATTTCCAAAATTCCAATTCTTAAATTTAATTTTCAAAACTCTCATTTTCAAATAATCTTCAAAACTTCAATTTTTCAAATAATTCTTAAAACTTCAATTTCTAAATTTAATTTTCACAATTCTAATTTTTAAATAATTTTCAAGACTTTAATTTCCATATTTAATTTTCAAAACTTCAATCTTCAAATAATTTTCAAAACTCCAATTTTCAAATAATTTTCAAATTTCCAATTTCTTTCAAAATTAATTTCCAAAATTCCAATTTTCATAATTTCTATTTTCAAATAATTTTCCAAAATTCCAATTTTCAAATTTAATTTTTAAGAAATCCCATTCTCATATAATTCTTCAAAACTCCAATTTTCATAACTTTCACTTTTAAATTATTTTCCAAAATTCCAATTTTCAAATTTAATTCTTAAAAATTCTATTCTCAAATAATTTTTCAAAATTCCAATTCTTAAATTTGATTTTCAAAACTTCAAATTTTCAAATAATTTTAATTTCACTTCGGTTTTTTTAAATAATTTTTTGTTTCTCTTGATTTTCAAATAAGCATGAATGAATTTTCGTAACTCTAGAAACAATGGAATTTCTAAGATTAATTCATGCAAAATCAATTGGGATTTTGTGGGAGCCCTACAGATGAGCTTCCTTTTTCTAGTGTCAACTGTTATGCTTAATGAATATTGTCTGATCTTTGTTCTTACTCTTTGATATGTATGCGATAATTTTGTATTTGAGCTAACCTTGTTTCCATGATAGCGTACTATTACTTACTGCTAAGGTACGCTCCCACTCCTATTTCATTTATTCATTCACTCTCACTCTCACTTTGTTTATTTATTTGTTATCATGACTTGCTTTTGATCTATGATCATTTTGGGTATCCATCGATCTCCTAGTTAATTGTCATGCTTGCATCACCTTAGTAGAGAACCATTTCTAAGGGGCTTAGAGGGGTGTCATGGTCTTTACCATATCTTCCCGATAAATAACCTGACCCCCAAACCCAGGTTTGGTTTTTCACAGACTGTCTTTTCCAAATAAGGAGTCACACTTAGGGTTTTCTTTCTTATTTTGCTTTCCTTTTAAAAATAAAACAAAAATAAGTGGCGACTCCAAGTCTTTTCTAAAAATCATATTTTTCACCAAATAAATAAATAGTGAGTTTCGCCATCGAGTGGGAACGCATCATGCGAAATAAGGGGTCCACAATATTATAAATCCAATTTGGAATTAAAAAATTAATTATACACATACAATTATTATAAATATATATTATAAAATTAATTAATTTTATTTGCTAAATTTAATATAAGATAAATAATATTTATCTATTATTTTTTTCTTTCACTTTGCAATTAAAAAAAAACTATTATCAATTTATGTGAAAAAATAAGTTTAAAAAAATAAATTTGTTATTAATTTATTAAATAATTATTTACAAAATAAATAATTTTTTTTTGTTTTAATTTTAAAATTAATTTTATTATATAAATTTTAAGATTGAAAATAAATATCTTTAAGTTAAAATTTCACTGTAGGAGAATTTAACTTACCATAAGGCCTCCACTACATGTTTCATTTCCCTAATTCCAACAATGCATTAGACTCATAACCCATAGGAAAATCTTACCTATTACACTCCATCACTTCACACACTATTACACTACAATTGCACTCAACCAATTTGAAGACCATTTCCTACACTCATAGCCCTTAGGAGAATCTTACCTATTGCACTCCATCATTTCACACACTCGACCAATTTAAAGACGTGTTGTCATTTCTTCTTAAATGCTAAAATATTCCACCAATTTAATACTCCACCAATTTGATCGTTTCATGTCATATCTTCTTAAACATTCAAACGGTCACCCCCTATCCTACACACTACACTCATCCTACCTTTTCCCAACTTTTCTTACAACATAAAATAGTTTCAAACTTCTTCATTCTCATTTTTCCCATCTTCCCCACTTGAAACTCAGTTTTTCACTTACCAGTTTTTCACCTTTCATCACTTCTATCTATATCCCTCATTCCTCCTTTGGAAACTTCTTAGCATATCTTGTCTCTTTTCTTCGACACTCACACTACTTATAAGGTAATATTTTTGTTTTATTTTTATTTCAAGTTATTTTGTAATGTATGGTTTTTATTGTTATATAAGTTTTTAAATTTATTTGGATTATGTAATATTTGTTTGAATAATATTTATTTGAAATTATTATTTTAAATAGATTAAATCATTCAAAAAAATAAAAGTAATATTATTTTATTCCTAGATAATATTTTTGCCTTTGTTTCATATTTATTGTGCAATGCATGATAAATATTTGTTTTTATATGTATTTTTTTTTTAATTTATTGGATTTATGGTAATTTTTTAGAATATTATTTGTTATAAATTATCATTATATAAAGATAAATGAATTAAATCATTCAAAAAATAAAAGTGATATTAGTTTATTTAATTAATATGAAATAATAGGATTATTGCTTATATTTATCAATCAAATAATACATTTTATAAAATATTAAAATTAAAAATAAAATAAAATATTAGTAAAATGAGAATGAAAAATAATAATAATAGAATAATTAAATATCTATATATTTTGTATAATATATGATTTAAAAAATATTAAAATCTAAAAAATAGAAATACAACATTATTCAAAATTATGAATTTATCCTATATATTTTTTAAAATTAATATTAGTCTTAAATCATGGAAAAAATTGTTGTAAAGCAATGAGATGTAAAAATATAAATATTAATAAAAGTAGAAATAAAACTAAAATGTTATTTGATTTATTTAAATGGATATTTAAATGTATAATATATATATATATATAAAGTAATTGTGTATAGTATAAAATAGTAACCGTGAGTATTAAATGTATATAATATATATTTAAATATATATATATATATATATATATATATATATATATATATATATATATATATATATATATATATATATATATATAAATTTACATTTAAAATGTTATATTATATATATATATATTTAAATATCCATTTTAAAAAGAAAAGAAAGATATAGTTGTAAAATGTTAGAATATATAATATAATAAAATAAAATGAATTTAGTAATGGTTGTTAGTATTAAATTATTTTTTTGCATATAATATTATTTAAAAAATATTAAAATATAAGAAATATAAATAGAACATTATCCGAAATTATGAATTTATCTTATATATTTTTTAAAAATTAATATTAGTTTTAAATTGTTGAAAAAATTCTTGTAAGATATTGAGAGCTCAAAGTGCAAATGTAAATATAAGTAGAAATAAAACTAAAATGTTATTTGATTTATTTAAATGAATATATATATATATATATATATATATATAATTGTGTATAATATAAAATAGTAACCGTGAGTATTAAATGTATATAATATATATTTAAATATTAAATGTATATAATATGTAAATTTACATTTAAAATGTTATATTATATACATTTAAATATCCATTTTAAAAAGAAAAGAAAGATATAGTTGTAAAATGTTAAAATATATAATAAAATAAAATAAATGAATTTAGTAATGGTTGTTAGTATTAAATTATTTTTTTTTTCATATAATATTATTTTTAAAATATTGAAATATAAGAAATATAAATAGAACATTATCCAAAATTATGAATTTATCTTATATATTTTAAAAAAATTAATATTAGTCTTAAATCATGGGAAAAAATTGTTGTAAAACAGTGAGATGTAAAAATAAAAATATAAATAAAAGTAGAAATAAAACTAAAATTTTATTTGATTTATTTAAATGTATATAATATATATATATAATTGTGTATAGTATAAAATAGTAATTGTGAGTATTAAATGTATATAATATATATTTAAATATTAAATATATATATATATATATATATATATATATATATATATATATATATATATATATATATATATATATATATATATATATATATATATATATATATATAATATGTAAATTTACATTTAAAATGTTATATTATATACATTTAAATATCCATTTTAAAAAGAAAATAAAGATATAATTTTAAAATGTTAGAATATATAAGAAAATAAAATAAATGAATTTAGTAATGGTTGTTAGTATTAAATTATTTTTTTGCATATATGTAAATGTTAGGAATTTGAGGCTAATCCAAACTATGGTAATCACCCTAGAGGGGGGGGGGGGTAAATAGGGTGATGGTCTCTTTTTCAAAAATTTAAACTATGCAAAAATAAAAGACAATTACATGCAAATATATAATAAACACAATTGCATATAATTTAAAAGAATTAGGGAAGGAAGAGTGCAAACACGAGAGTTTATAGTGGTTCGGTACTTCCTTGCCTACGTCCACTCTCCTCAACCTCCTAACCGAGTGAGGATTCCACTATCTTGAAGCTTCAACCAAGTTTCCAATCTCTTTACAATTGGATTATGGTTCCAATTCACCATCTTGGACTTTTCGCTCCAAGCACCCTTTACACTTCTCAAGAGTTATCCCACTCTTGAACAACCTCTCAAGTGATACCCCTCACTTGAGAAAATTCCTCACAAAGATATACAAATAATGATCTCTCAAAATCTTAGTAATAAAACTTTAGGCTCAAAGATACAAGAAAAACTAGGATTGAATGGTGCACTGAAGATATGCAAGTTATGAAACAATGGTTCACTCAAAAAACACTATTTCAAGGCTCAAATATAATCAAGAATGATTTGGGAAGGTTAAGCTTATGAAACAATGAAGAATGGAGCCTTTTTATAGAAGAAAAAAGTCAAACTAGCCGTTGGGGGTTCGACCGGTCTAGCTAGGGGTCGACCGGTTGACTAGCCGTTAGGAAAAGTGACCGTTGGGCCTCAACCGATTGAGGTTCAACCTTGACCGGGAAGAGAAGGCCACTGGGAGAGAGAGAAACTTTTTGGCCTCCCTCAACCGGACGAGCACAACCAGTCGACCGGTTGAGCCATTTTTTTGGCTCAACACTCAACCTTTTTCAACTTAAAACCTTTTAACACAAGTTTGAAAATCATTTAACACAAGGTTTTAGTTGAAAACATGAAATCATCCAATTCTTAAAATATTTAAAAGCAATATTACTCTTGGATGATTTTGGTGCATAAATAAAGAATGAAATGCATGAAAGTCCTAGTGCACCAACAACCTTACAAAGAGATCTTAAGAAGCTTTGGTCTTGAAAAACTCTTCTCTTTGAGGTGGTCTTCTTCTTCATGATTTCTCCTTGGCTTGATTTGTCTTTGGATTGCCACTTTGGAAGTCGTCTTACCTAATCACACTTGAAATATGATCATTAGTTCTAAACCTTGTTTTGTTATCATCAAAATCAAGATTAACCAAATCTTGGTTTCACAATAGACGAGGCATTTTGTCCATTTAGCACATGTCTTTAATTTCACTTCCAGTACTCCGCAATAGTTCTTAGATGGTCCATTACCACTCATGTAGCTTATATTTTCTGAGCCACTTTGGGGACTTTGGTTGAGGGGTTTATCCGGCTCCACATTATGACCTTGGTTGCCCTTCAAGTTTAGATTAAGTTTCACTTAGGTGCACTTTAGGTCAAACTTAGCTAAGCCTACTTAGTCTCACCCTAAGCCTGTATAGGTATACTCGACCCATTAGGCACCACCTTAAGCCCATTTAGACACCTTGGGTCCATCTAGGTTCACCTTAGGCCCGTTTAGACACCTTAGGCCCACTTAGCCCCACTTAGGCATACTTAACCCATTAGACATTCTTAGCGTGACTTGTATGGTTGCATGGCTCATTTATCTCATTTACTTATTTATTTATTTTTATTTCTATTATTATCATCAATCACCTTCATCTAATCATTTATTATATTATATTATTTATTTATTTATTTTGATTTATTTTTATTGCTATCAATCACTTTTTTGTTTTTTATTTATTTATTTGTTCATCATTTTGTTATTTATTCATTTATCTATTATTATTATTTTATCATTCTCTTATTTATTTATTTATATATTTATTTTTCATTTATTTAATTTAATAATTTGATGTTTTTATAGAAAAATCTACCAATTGAGAAGTTTTTGGAAAATGAAGGACTCTTTCGGTGATATGCATGGATTGGTTTTTTGAAATTTAAAAGGGATTTATTCTGGTGGATGAGACATGGAATTCACATTAGGAAGACTCAGAGGGGACAGTTGCTAATGGCTATAAAAAGCACTAGCATATGGGTTTTTAGGGAGGCTACGAAGAAAGAGAGAGGGAATTGGTTTTGGACGACAAAGTAGAGGGGTAGATCTGAGACTACAAACCAGTGGGGATTTTTTTACTGGAATGAAGCATTTCCAGGTACGTTTGTTGTAGACTCCTTCTTCATTCCCATTATCCTTTTGTTATGTATTAATCTTCGCTAGATTTTGAGTCTCGTCTAGATGTTTGGGTATAGAATGATAGAGGCCATATGTTTGTTTGCATCAGAACTACTTTGCTTATATAGTTGTTGTTGTTGATTTCTTTCTTTGGAGGTCTTTAATTTTGAGTTTCGTCTATAAGGCTCCATTTTTCTATTTACTGTGTGTTACATGAGAATTGTGATTGCCCTAGTTTGCTAGAATCTGCTTATACTCCCCTCACCAAACTAAGCTCATGGAATAAAATATGAAATGTGGCTTCCATTGGTTCTGCCTTTTTATTTATTTTCCCCTTGCTCTGTTTCATTGGTGGCTTTTCTTTGTTTTCTGTGGTTATTTTAAGTGTTTCCATCCATGTGTGTGTCACTAATCGATAACACTAGAGAACGGTTTCTCGTTGCTGCTAAAACTTGATGCCTAAATTTGGAAGAACGAGGTGGATTCAATGGTTCCTCATGCGACTGTTGTTTCATGGGAAAGTTTGCTTGACACCAATCGAGGCAGCATCTATTACAAGAAAATAGAAAAAAGAAGGAAGGGCAGAACAGAGAAAGAAGCAAAACAGAGAGAGAGGGGAACAGAAAGCGAGAACCATGAGGAGCAAAGAAGGAGAAAAGAGGGGGATCTTTCAGTTTGCATCTTCTTAGAGATTCAGGAGAAAGAAAAAAGTCTATATCTTGGTCTGATTTCTGGTTGTGTTGATGGTGGTGATCGCTTTCTCATTTGGCAGTCGCCGACCGTGCTTGCTCCTCTCTGCAATAATCAACCGACCATCTGAATGCATCCTGCAATTTGGAGCTCCGATCTCTGCTCTCAAGTGACTCAAATATGGGATTCTGGTTTGAATTGTGAACGTGTGAAAGTTTGAGTTATGCGGTACTTGGTGTTCAGAAGCATACAAGAGAAAGATGAATATTCAAGCATATATGTCAAGACAGATGTCAGGGTAGGTACCTGATCTAGCTGGAAGTCAGTTGTCGGGATTGCCACAGCAAAATGGAAGTTCTTTCCCTTCCAGATTCAAAATATGGGTGCTCATTATAAAACAGGCAATATGGAGCCTGACGTTGTGAGAGCACGGAAAAGCATGCAAGTCAAAATCTATGAATATATTACACTGTGAGAGTCATCTCCTCACGATCTTCAATCGAAGAGAGTAGCAGATGGTGTTTTATTCAAGAGTGTTGCCACAAAGGAGGACTATGCTATTCTGGATATCTTGGAGAGTCGTTATACATGGTTTGATTAAAGATCCGCCTCTGAGTAATCACAACCAGCAATTTCCACAAGCAGTTAATTCTTCCTCTGCTATTAATACAATGATACCAACACCTGGTATGTCATACAATGGGAGCTCAAATTTAATGCTTACATCTTCTGTAGACATTTCCATGATTGTTGCTAGTGCATGTAATCGCATAGCACCTACAACTGTCAACACTGGGAGCCTATTGCCACCTGGCAGTGGGTCCTCAGTTGGCATACACAGCAGTTCATTCAATTCATCTGATGGATCCCTGTGTAATGGATATCCGTAATCAACATCCATTTTTTCCATTGGCTCTAGTGGAAACAGCATGATGGGCAAAGAATCACAAGCCAAATGATTCTTACGCCTGGATTTAATAGTAATAATAATCAGTCTTACATGAATTCAAAATCTTCCAATAATGGGGGTGGGTTTTCGAGTGTTGAATCCACAATGGTATCACAATCTCAATAACAAAAGCAACAGGTTGGTGGTCAAAACATTCGTATATTGTACAACCTTGGCAGTCAAAGGGGTAGTGGAATTAGGTCCGGATTGCAGCAGAAAACTTATGGTTTTTTAAATGGGGCTTTAAATGGTTGGTTTATTAGGAACAATATCCAACTGGTGGATGGACCCAACACTTCTGATGGCTATTTGTCTGGCACACTGCATAGTGATTCATCCAAACCTTTACAGTAGCAGTTTTATTAAATTGTGAGGCTTCATGTGATATAAATTGTGAGAGCCCACCATCATTCTAACTTTGTGGAGGAGTCAGCTTTGTGATGATGACATGCCCATCACCATCACCATCACCATTTACAGACTTCAACTTTTCCTTTATCTTGAAATACCAGTCGATGTTGATGTCCCAGATTTTGTCCAACACCATCAAATACCTTTTGCCCTTCAAAGCTTTCCCAAGACTCTCCGACAACTCTTCTTCATTAAAATCTTCATTATCTGCCACTAGCCATGCTCTTCCCTCGGGCATCACGCTCCCTGCTCATTGTTGTGCACCGCCAGAACAAACCCTTGGCAGACATCTCTGTTTGCTGCCGAATGTCGTTGAACTGCTGAAATGAACCTTGTCATTTTCTGGTGCCGTCGTCGACTGTTCCCTCATCTCCATGGAGTTGGCAGTCTGCAGCGATTGGGCAACTGGATTTAAATTAGTCAGGCTAGCCAGCCTCATTTTGAGGAAGAGAATTGTTGAAGCTCAGTCATCTGACCGGCAGGCTGGAAACCCCGGTGACAAGCTCTCCAACATAAACCTTAGACCTCTCGCTCTTTCTCTTCTTCAATCATGGTATCTACTTCTCCCTTTCTACTTTCTGGGACTTTAAATGAATTTCGTAGTATAAGAAATAGCATATTATTTGGTACCACTATGGGAACGGATTGTGATACCGGAACCTCTGGCTCACAAATTGTGTTGCATCAATACAAGAGAAGAAAGATTTCTCATAAGAATGTTTCTTCTTTGTGTGAGGTTCACAGTGAAGTTGAAGCTTCCCTACCTACTTTGCGATCTTCGAGTTATTATATGGATTCTTACTTGAAGGAGTTGGCTAAAAGGGAACTGATGGATGTTGGAATTTTTATGTGTGGACTTACATAATCAATTTGATAATGTCATAAATCAATGTTAATTTAATTTGTGCATTGTAGTCCATAATGGGGTTGGACACATTATTGCTTGATTTCTATGGGCTCACCCTAATTCACTTAATTGGCCCATTAAGTCAAGTGGTCCAAACTGTGTATGTGTGATATGTAATATATATATATATATATATATATATATATAAGGGAAAAAAGGTAGGGTGGCTATCCTATTCTATTTTGTTTTCTCTTTGGGACTGAGAAGAGACTGCACGAACGAACTCTTCAGAGCACATTCTTTTAGGTGTTGAAAGGGAAGAGCCAATTGAACCTAGGGTTTCTCTCCTTCACTAATTGAACGCATCCTTGAACATCAAAAGAACACAGGAATGACTTTCTATGGGATCAATCATGGGATCAATCAAGGTCAGCTTTTCTTAATTCCCAATTTTTATTGTATGCTTTAATGTCTTTCATGAGATCCTCGTTTATGGTTTAGATTTTTTCATCAATTGGCATCAAAGCAACCATGGATGACATTTAAGCTGCAATTTAAAAAAAAAAAAAAAAAATTGGATTAATCAAGGTTTTCCCAAAGTCAATTTTTGGGGTTTTTTTCGTTTGATATTAATTCTCTATTTTGAAGCAAAATTGATGTTGGAGACTTGTAGAAAACACCTTTTGGAGGAAAACCCATAATTTTTTTTTTTTTTTTGGTTTTTTAGAACTCAATTGATGGGATTT
Source organism: Vitis riparia (assembly GCF_004353265.1). Lineage (NCBI taxonomy): Eukaryota > Viridiplantae > Streptophyta > Magnoliopsida > Vitales > Vitaceae > Vitis > Vitis riparia. The sequence goes on along the minus strand of NC_048446.1, from coordinate 10,007,154 downwards.
CGAAAACTAGGGTTTCTTATGGCTCTTCATTTATGCGTTTTTGTGCAAATTTTTAGTCAATATTGATGGATTAATGTTTGATGATGGAAAACCAGTTGTTTGCGTCAGAAATTGCATAATTTTTTGACCCAAAATTTTTTTTTTTTCCTTCTCTAGATCTGTACAACCAGAACCAAGGTTGTTCAGCCCATGGAGAAGATGATGATGTCATCATGACATCATAATTTTAAAAAAAAACAAATTTTTTTTTGTTTGTCTTGGCATTCTTGGAATAATAATGCATATGTTGGAATTATTATGCATTTATGAAATTTGGATTTATTGGGACAATTATTATTATTGTTCTTTTGGGTATAATTTTTGTGTTATACCAATAATGTTGTCCTAAGCTATTTTGTTCAATATCTCAATTTATTATGAAATTGAAGAACACTTGTGTGATTGCCTATCGCAATTCTAAATGTGTCAAGTTGTGCAAATTGAGATATTTTGAATTCATCATGACAATAGTGAACATATATGTGGTTGCCTATCGTGATCCTATATGTGTCAAATTGTCTTTGTTGAAATATTTAATCTCCCACATTTTGGTTGTTTTATTATTGTAATTACTAAGATCCATACGGGTATGGTAATTGTCCTATCGATGATTATAATACTTGGTAGGATGTTTAGATTGGTGAAGGAAATTAATTATATATTATGAACCGTACTATTTTTTTTTTTGCCCTTTCGATAATAAAATGAGTGCATCTTGGTTGTGATATAAAATTATTTGTCCTTACCGCTGTGGAATTTTCAAAATTCCAAGCTATTGGTAAATTAAGTAATTCTGGAAACTAGAAAATAGCATGATTTTGTAGTAACATGCATGTTGTTTTATTTTGCTATTTTCCAGCTACTAGCAGTCCTGGTATTCCTCGCAATTGTCTACCATCAAGCCTCTTACAGGAAATAATTTTGAGGAATGGTTTGAGTCTTTCAACGTCCATATGACCCTGCAAAATCTGGACTTGGCTTTGAGAGTTGATGAGCCAAGTAAACCCACTGATATGAGCTCTACAGACGAAAGATCCTTTTATGAGAAATGGGAGCACTCCAATAGGAGTTGTCTGATGGTGATGAAATACACTATGGATAAGTCCATTAAAGAATGTGTGCCAAAGACAGAAAGGGCCAAAGATTTTTTGGAATATGTGAAGGCTAATTGTACTAAGACTGATAAGGCAGAAATGGCAACTCACTTGAAGCTTCTCACAACCACTGTGTATGATGGAGTAGGTGGGGTTAGAGATCACATCATCAAACTAAAGCACATTTCAACAAGGCAAATGAGATGAAAGTGGAGTTGAGTGAGAAATTCCTGAAATGGCTGATACTTGAGTCTCTTCCTACTTCCTTTGATGCAGTGAAGTTGACCTATAATGCCTTGAAGGAAGAATGGACTTTGGAGGAGTTGATGTCCAGTGTGGTGCAACATGAAGTCTCACTGAAGAAAAATGAGACTCACTCCATTGCTCTTGTTATTGACCATGGGAGCAATATGAAGAAAAAAACCTCAACACAAGAATTCTGGAGGCTCTAAGCAATTCAAGAGAAGAGGGAATTCGAGTCAAGGAGCCCCTAGTGGATCTGCTTCATCTAATGGTACAAAGAATGAGAAATTCAAGTGGAAGTGCAACTTTTGTCATAAGGTTGGCCAAAAGCGGGTTGATTGCTTCAAGTTTAAAATTTGGCTAGAGAAAATGAAGAAAGGTAAAATTGTGGTTATGGTTGATTTGAATGCAAACATGATTGAGACTAATATTGTTGATGTTCATGTCAATTCTTGGTGGTTAGATACTGGTGCCACTATTCATGTTACTAATTCTTTGCAGGAGATGACAAAGAAAAGGAGGTCGTTAAAGCATGAAGAATTTGTGTACATGGGTAATGGAAGCAAAGTGAAAGTAGAGTTTTTTGGCATGATAAAACTAAGATTGGCCATCGAAAGCTTTTTAGTATTACACGATGTTGCTTACATTCCCTCACTTAGGAGGAATTTGATTTATGTATCTATTTTGGATAGATACGGTTATTCTTTTCACTTTGGAGGTGGAAAAGTGGATATTTTTAGCAACTCAGTCTTAATTGGCAATGGTGTTTTGTTTGGCAATCTTTATAGTCTCAGTTTGCATCATGGTCCTTTGTGTGGTTCATCTTCCTTTAATTCTGTTGTTGGTTGCAAGCGTGCTAGAATGAATTTGAGTTCTTCTATGTTGTGGCACAAACGCCTAGGTCATATTTCTAGGCAAAGATTAGAGAGATTGGTTAGAAATGGTGTGCTTTTTTATCTTGATTTCTCAGACTTCGAGACTTGTGTTGTTTGCTTAAAGGGGAAGATTACAGCTAAGACCAGAAAGGAGAAGATTGATAGGTGTGGAGGCACTTTAGACTTGATCCACACAGATATATGTGGTCCTTTGACACCAACTCCTTTAGGGGGTTATAAATATTTCATCACTTTTATTGATGATTTCTCTAGAGATTGTTATGTTGAACTAATCCATGAGAAATCTGACTCCCTAAATGTATTTAAGGCCTATAAGGCTAAGGTGGAGTTGCAGTTGGGAAAGCCCATTAAAGCTGTGAAGTCTGATAGAGGTGGTGAGTATTATGGGAGATATGATGAGACTGGACAGAATCCTGGACCATTCACTAAGTTTCTGTTGGAATGCGGCATTGATGCGAGATATACAATGCTAGGCACTCCTCAACAGAATGGGGCTACAGAAAAGAGGAATCGCACATTGTTAGATATGGTGAGATTCATGTTGTCTAATTCCTCCTTTCCAGAATTTTTGTGGGGTGAAGCCTTAAGGACTGCGACATATATTTTGAATCAAGTGCCCAGTAATTCTGTGCCTAAGACACTTTATGAGCTATAGTCAGGGAAGAAACCGAGTCTTCATCATTTCCATGTTTGGGGATGTAAAGCTAAGGTTAAGCCATATAACCCACAGTCAAAGAAACTTGATCCTAAAACCATCAGTGGTTTCTTTGTTGGTTATTGCATTAGATAAAGGGGTTCTAGATTTTATTGCCCATCTCATACCACCAGGATCATTGAGTCAGACAAGGTTGTATACTTTGAGGATGAAGTTAATGTTGATCCAATTTTTGTGCCTCGTGAGATACCTCTTGGAGAAGAGCATGTTGTGATTCCTTTTCCTACATCTCATGTTCCAAAAGTGGATGTTCCTATTGTCCAACAACCAGCCACTAATCAAGGATAGCATGGTGATCAAGTGGAATCTGGCATTCCTGTTGATGATACTATTGTTGATGGGGTTCCTTTGAGAAGATCATAGAGGGTTTGTAGGCCGGCGATTTCAGATGACTACATGATTTATTTGCAAGAGCATGAGTATGATGGTTATGATGCTTCTAATCCAGTCACTTATCAAGAAGCAATTCATTGTCCTCAATTCACTTATTGGAAAGAAGCCATAGATGATGAAATAAATTCTATGTACATGAATGGTGTTTGGGATTTGGTTGAATTGCCACATGGTTGTAAACCAGTTGGGTGTAAGTGGGTCTTTAAGACCAAATGTGATTCTAGCAGGCGAATAGAGAGATATAAAGCTAGACTTGTGGTTAAAGGTTATAGTCAAAGATAAGGGATTGATTTTAAGGAAACCTTCTCACCTGTGTCGACCAAGGACTCTTTTAAAGTGATTATGGCCATAGTAGCTCATTTTGATTTGGAGTTACATCAGATGGATGTCAAGACAGCTTTCTTGAATGGTGATTTGGATGAGGACGTGTATATGGAGCAACCTACTGGTTTTACAGAAGTTGGAAAGGAACACTTAGTTTGCAAGCTTAATAAGTCAATTTATGGTCTTAAATAGGCTTCAAGGCAGTGGTATATGAAGTTTGATAGGATTATCACCCAAAATAGTTTTAAAGAGAATACAGTTGACAGATGCATATATTTGAGGATCAATGGGAGTAGTTACATATTTCTTGTTTTATATGTTGATGACATACTACTCGCATCAAATGATTCTGACTTGTTGATTGAGACAAAGAACATGTTGTCAACCCATTTTGACATGAAGGATCTTGGTGAGGATTCTTATGTTTTAGGCATAAATATTCTTCGTGATAGGGCTAATGGGGTGCTCAAATTGTCTCAAAGAACCTATATTGAGAAGATATTGAGGAGGTTCAATATGCACAACTGTAGTTTTATTAAAGCGCCAATTGTGAAGGGTGATAAATTTTCAAAGGCTCAGTGTCCTCAAAATGATGATGAGAGAGAGGAAATGAGAACCATTCCTTATTCATCTTTGGTTGGCAACCTTATGTATGCTCAAGTATGTACACGCCCTGATATTGATTTTGTTATGGGCATGTTGGGAAGGTACTTGAGCAATCCTGGGAGTGAACATTGGAAAGCTGCTAAGAAGGTCCTTAGGTATTTTCAAGGAACTAAGGACTTGATGTTGACATATCGACGCACCAACATACTTGATGTAGTTGGGTTTTGTGATGCTGATTTTGTTGGCTGCATAGATGATAAGAAATCTACTACGGGCTATATTTTTATGATGGCAGGAGGAGTTGTATCTTGGAAAAGTGTCAAGCAGACACTTACAGCATCCTCAACTATGGAGGTAGAGTATGTGGCATGTTATGAGGCTTGTTGCCATGCTATGTGGATGCGGAATTTTATTTCAGCTTTGGGAGTTGTTGACTCCATTTCTAGACCGCTGAAATTATTTTGTGATAATTCTGCAGCTGTTGCTTTCTCTAAGAACACTAGGAGTATTTCTCACTCCAAACATATTGATTTAAAGTTCTATTTTGTTAAGGAGAAAGTGGCAGAGTCTCTTATTGATATTGAGCACATGTCCACAAAAAGAATGTTGGCGGATCCACTAACAAAAGGCTTACCCATAGTTGTGTTTCAGGAACATATATCTCAAATGGGGTTGTTGGAAGCCTAGGTTGTATTAAGTTAGTGGGAGCCACTTTTGGTATTGTAATATTATGCTATTGTTGTAAGGATTGCTATTATTGTATATTTCCCTGTGAATCAAGCAATGAAGCATATATGATTGCTTTTGATTATTTTTTTCCTTTTGATGAGATTCTATGGGACATTGATTTATGATTATGTATAAGTTATGATGTTTGATTATGTAGTCCAAGTGGGAGAATTATTGGAATTTTTATGTGTGAACTTACATAATCAATTTGATAATGCCATAAATCAATGTTAATTTAATTTGTGCATTGTGGTCCATAATGGGGTTGGACACATTATTGCTTGATTTCTATGGGCTCACCCTAATTCACTTGACTGGCCCATTAAGTCAAGTGGTCGAAACTATGTATGTGTGATATGTAATATATATATATATATATATATATATTATTTATTCATATATATATATATATATATATATATATATATAAGGGGAAAAGGGCAGGGTGGCTATCCTATTCTGTTCTGTTTTCTCTTTGGGACTGAGAAGAGACTGCATGAATGAACTCTTCAGAGCACATTCTTTTGGGTGTTGAAAGGGAAAAGCCAATTAAACCTGGGGTTTCTCTTCTTCACGAATTGAACACATCCTTGAACATCAAAAGAACACAGGAATGGCTTTCTATGGGATCAATCAAAGTCAGCTTTTCTTAATTCCCAATTTTTATTGTATGCTTTAATGTCTTTCATGAGATCATGTTTATGGTTTAAATTTTTTCATCAATGGATTCTGGCTTTTGTAGCCGAGTTCAAGATTTTACAGTTGGAAGAATTAGTTATGGATGTGTCAAGTTTCTTGAAGTCATAGTTGACATAGCACCTTGCATGACACATTATAGCTTATTCTCACCTAATGAAAATAAGGGAGTTCTTTTGCCAAATGTGTACTCAGATGGTCAAATCGTGCAAGAGAGCTATGTGATTCTAGTTAAAGATTGACAAGAAATATGGGATTCTAGTTAAAGATTGCCTTGGGATTTGCATGGGTCTATCTGATTTGCTCTCATCATTAATCAAGAATGGGTGGCATCTATATTAGCAGGTAAGTTCTCAAAATCATCAGAATCATCATTCTTGACTCCTGTTGCTTTTGAAAACATGGGTTTAACCTGCAATGATGGGAGTTTCATGTTGATTAGAAATGCTCGCATACAAGAGAGTTGACTTTTCCATTCTAGCAAACATGTCTAAAAGTGGTTTTTGCTAGTGTTAGATTGATTTCTTCTCCAAGAATTGCACTACTCCACTACTCGCCCTCCTTACTTCAAGCACTCCATAAGACATTTGAAATCCACGCATAAGTCATGAAATCTAGACATTATCCTGTGATGAAATCCACAAGTTAGAAGTATTTAAGATTTATTCTTATCTCAAAATAAGATTATTAGAAGAAAAAGCAAATGCTTGAGTATGGAGGCAAGAAGCTCGTTAACCTAGACTCAGTTTCCACAAAGACACATCGCCGGGAAGATCCTCCCATATCGGTGTCTCCTTCTGATTTAGTTTTCTGGGCATAATATCTCTGACTTTTGCAAAGCATGATTACAAAACCTAGAAAAATTTCAAACGTCATGGTCAAGTCGGCCCACCAAGATTTGACCTTGATAAAATACTCAAGTCATTGGACACGTGGATGGGTTACAGGAGCAATGACATCTTGGCAGATTAGACTGATAATGAAATAGGTAAACCCAAGCGCAATATCAGAAGGATTCCTAATGTGAAGGTTGACAGTGTCTCAGCTCGAACCAACCACTAAATTTCGGATACGCAATAGCATCTCGATCTTATAGGATATTCATTGGTATAACTGGAATGATTCCTGAACTTGGCAAGACAAAGATCTTTTAAGTAGTTCAATCAAGATGGTGCAACATAACATGGGTAAGTTCAAAGGAAATACAATCAAGAGAGTCTCAATCTTGTCCCTAGATGGTACTCTTACATGGCCGTCTCGGTGCACACCTCTTCCTCCTTTTGTTCCTTTAATTGAGAATTTACAGTTTTGAATTGATTTTTCGAATCCATTTTTAACTGAATAATTCTAGCTTTAAAAATTCATTTTTAGATTTCTTCTAGGTAATAAAAATTTTCGTTTCCAATAAACTTTTATTGCCAAATTTCCTTATGGCATGCATTTTCTTGGGAATTTTCATGGTTTCAACAAGCACGAACAAACTTCATGATTCCAAACAATAGAATTCATGGAATCAACTCATGCAAAATTAATTAGGGTTTTGGTAGGGCCCAACATCCATGATATTTTCTTCAATATTTTTTGTTTGATATTTGATTGATTGTGCTTCCTCTTTGTGAATACATGAAATTATTTTATACTTGTTATTGAGCTATCCTTGTTTCCCATAAAGGTTTTGATACTCACTAATCAGCTACGCTCTTTCTGCTGCCGCCGCCGCCCCCCGCCCCCCCCCCCCCCCCCCCCCCCCCCCCCCTCCCCTCCCCCTCCCCCTCCCCTCTCACAACTCAAAAATTATATGAATATGTATGTTATCATGAGCTATATCCATGTTTGAACGTCCTTGATTGCCTTGACACTTGTTTGATTATCTTTGATGAAATGCATGTTAAGCAATATACTATTCAAACTAACTTTGATGTTTTATGATAGCACTTGAAAAGTAGTTCAGGTACACGCTTTGACTCTCTTTTATGATCATAATTTGACTTTCTGACTTGGTATGTTAATTCTGAAATCACCTTAGTCTACCTAGGTATTTTCAATCAATTAATTAATTGTCACATTCCCCCCAACTTAGTCATTAGAGACCTCTTTATGGCTTAGAGGGGTGCTACCTCTTAGAGGTACCATCCCAATAGGTAACCTGATCCCCAAACCAAGACTCGGGTTTTCAAAGGCACGCTTTTCCAAAACTATGAAGTCACTCCTTTAGGGTTTTTTTCTTGTATTATTTTCCCTTTTAAATAAATTAAAATAAGTGGCGACTCCAACTTTTCCAAAATAATTTTTCACCATTAAAATAAATAAAAAAAATGAGTCTCGCCAATTGAGTGGGGACACACGTGAAAAATGCGGGTCCACATTATAATATTATTTTAAAAATATTAAAATATAAGAAATATAAATAGAACATTATCTGAAATTATGAATTTATCTTATATATTTTTTAAAAATTAATATTAGTCTTAAATTGTTGAAAAAATTCTTATAAGATATTGAGAGCTCAAAATAAAAATATAAATAAAAGTAGAAATAAAACTAAAATGTTATTTGATTTATTTAAATGGACATTTTAATGTATATAATATGAGAATAAAAAATAGTAGTTGTGTATTCTTATTTTTGAAAAAAAAATGACTTTTAAAAAATAGATTTAGTAATGGACAATGCACCATAATATTAGTAAAATAGATTTGCAAAATACATATTGTATATCAATCATTATCATAAAGTTTATTGATGATGATACTTCTTTGTTGATATTTTGAATAGGTTTGATAATGGACAGTTACATCACAATGTTGTGTTGTACTAGTGGTGAAATTATTGATTGTGAATTTGGGGTATATTATAATCATCCTCCTGAGAAAGGTGTTTCAATCAATAGTATGATAACATTTGATGAGTTAGAAACAAAATTGCGTCATGCTCTAAATATTAATCGTACTTACACCAAGTTAAATATGGTGTTCCGATATCCATTTCCCTTTCCAAATGGAAGAGGTACTGTTAATTATGTCCCTTTGCCTATTCGAGATGATGGTGATGTGAGCATGATGTTTACTGTTTTCGCACAATCTTCTCTTCCACATACTATTAAAATGTATTGTCAAACTTCTTCAATTGATTATCACCCCATGCAAAGTAGCTTTACTACCCCAATGCATATTGAAAGTCTAAGTCCAAGTCAACAAATGGTACTTATAGTTAGGGTATATGAAAAGTTATGATAATGGCGTGGAACTTATAGTTAGGGTAGATTTGGCGGGGGTTACTGATTCAATTGTAATGACAGTTGAAAATTATATTGATATTTTACCTGGAAATGACGATGACAATGTGGAGTTATTTAATGAAAATGATGGTAATGATGATATTATGGACATAGAGGATAATGAAAATACAGAAAATGATACATCATTGCTAGGTGGTGGTGAACATGATGTCCATTCCCCAATATTTAGAAAATTGAATTGGGATGTAATTAACTCCATGGTTGACAAGGATTTAACAACACGCACTGGCTTATGGAGTGAATCGGATGAATTGTTTAAGGGTTTATAGTTTGAGAGTAAGGTAGACTTACAATATGTTGTTAAACGTTACTCCATTTGTAGGAATCAACATTTAATTGTTATTGAATCTGAGCCAGATATGTGGGATGTAAAGTGCAAAAAGTGGTTTGAGGGTTGTAATTGGAGGCTTCGTGCATGTCCTCGTAAATCTCATGGTTTGTTTGAGATAACAAAGTAAACAGGTCCTCACACTTGTGTTTAGCCTAAACTATCAAGACCACTCACAATTAGACTCCACATTCATTGCACGAGAAGTTCAAAATGTAGTCCAAAGTGATCATACAATTTCAATTGATGCATTACATCAAATAGTGAAAGATAAATTTGGTTATAATGTTCATTACAAGAGGATTTGGGAAGCCAATAGGAAAACAATCATATGGATATTCGGTGATTGGAATGAATCTTACCAAGCTTTACCTAGGTGGATGAATATTGTTAAACTTACTAACCCTGTGACTAAGGTTGTTTGGAAGACATCAGTACTAACAGGTTGCAATGGAAATGTACGTTTTATGCGTGTGTTCTGGGCTTTTGGGGCATGTGTTGAAGGATTTAAGCATTATAGACCAGTAATACAAATAGATGGTACTTTTTTATATGGAAAATACATAGGGAAACTTTTAATTGCAACATCAATCAATGCTAATGGTCATATCTTCCCTTTTGCATTTGCAATAGTTGAAGAGGAATCATCGGATAGTTGGTCTTGGTTTCTTTTTACATTAAGGAGTCAAGTCACGCAAAGAAAAGGCATATGTCTCATTTTTTATTGTCATGTAGGAATACAAACCACCATTAGGGATCCTAATGTTGGATGGAACCCGCCTTATGCACACCATCGATATTGTCTTAGGCATGTGGCAAGCAATTTCAATGATAAATATAGAAATAAGATGTTAAAAGACTTAGTGTATAAAGCTAGGTCTCAACATCAACCATGAAAGTATGAGTCATGTATGACTGAGTTAAAACGATTAGATGAGAAATGCTTAGAATGGTTTAACAGGTTGGACACGAAGAAATGGACTTTGGCACATGATGGAGGACATCAGTATGGGTGGATGAGTACAAATATTGTTGAATGCATAAATGGAGTACTTAAAGGGGCTAGAATGTTGCCTATCACTGCTCTTGTTCGATTAACTTTCTATTTTTTTGTTTCATATTTCAAGACTTGTCGAACAGAGATACAAACTCAAATTGCAAATGGAGATTTGTATACTTCCTATGCCATTAACAAAATAACAAAATATGAATCAAGGGCTAGTGGACACACTGTCAATATCTTTCACTGTTCAAATGAGATATTTGAAGTGACAACTGCTCCCCATGGCTTTCATATGGATAAAGGAAACAATATACAAATTGTGAAGCTAAAAGAAAGAACATGTACTTGTAATAAATGACAATCATTTGGTATCCCATGTTCACATGTGCTAGTTATATGTGCACGTGCAAGGATTATAGTTGGCAATTTGTTGACAAACATTATAGGATGGATGCATATGGTTGTTGCTATACACCACAATTCAATTTAATTCCACATCAAGCCTATTGGTTAAAACCTAATTTTCCAATTGTTCATCCTAATCCAACTCTAGTACGTGATAAATGAAGACCAAGATCTTCAAGGATTAGGAATGAAATGGATTAGAGAGAACTAAGTGTCAAAGTCTTATATGGGCTTTGTAAACAGGAGGGTTACCATCATAAAAAATGTCCTAATAGAGGGGAGTCTTCTAACACAACCGCTCAATGATATCGTAAGTTCAAGTTGAAAATTTTACTATTTAAATGAATTTTTTTTTAACATTAAAGATGAATATTGAGTTATTTCCAAATAATGTCAATGGAATGTCTTGTAATAAACTAATGAAATTCTTTAAATGATCCAGGGAATACATTCTCATGGATCCTGGACCTGTAGATCGTTCTGTTCTGTATAACCAAGAAGTACACCTATTTTCGCTTATATGGGAAAGAAATGATCCTAGAGAGCTCCATTGTCGACGTCGTAAAGTTAGTTTTTATCGTAATAGTGTTTTAGATGCACGCATCATTCCATATTTGCAACAATCTAGATTCTACGGTGTTGCCCGATTAGGTTTCATTTCATTGGATTGGCACCTTATTACAACATTTATAGAGAGATGGCATCTTGAGACCCACATTTTCCATGTACCTCAGGGAGAGTGTGTCATCACACTTCAAGATGTTAGCTTTATTTTAAGCTTACTGATTGATGGTGTTGCAGTTAGCGGTAATACATGCTTGGATTGGAGAGAGGTATGTGCTACATTGTTAGGAGTGGTACCTAAAGATAGAGATATATTGGACAAATACTTCGTTTGACTTGGTTGATAGAGCATTTTCTTTCATTGGCACCTGCTGCCAATGTGGAGTCTGTACGATGCTATGCTAGGGCATTTATCTTACTGTTGATTGGAGGTTTTCTTTTTGCGAATAAATTGAACAATAGGGTACATTTAATGTTTTTACTACTACTTGAGGATTTTAGAGTTACTGGTACTTATAGTTGGGGTAGTGCTTGCCTAGCTTGGCTATATTGAGAGATGTGTCGAGCATCTCATATTCATGCACATGATGTATGGGGTCCTCTCATTTTGTTACAGTTATGGATATGGGATAGATTTCCCTTTATAGCACCTATGCGCTTACATTCGGCCCTACATGATGGAGTACTACCACAACCACCTTTAGGCATGTGGTATATATTCAACCTTAGTTATAGCATATGTAAACACATATATACATAAATAAACAATTATACAAACTTTTAATATATATTCTTTTTGTAGTTCGAGAGATGAGTTTTGTCCTACTTCGACGCCTATGCATGTGTTACCCTAGTATAGGTATCTACTTGATCGACTTATGCCAGAGCAAATGAGAAATCCATTATTTTGAATAATTTTTTTAAATAATTTGTAATCAAAATATTATTAAATAATGTGAGTCATATTTCAAATTTAATTGCAGATTATATGGGAGTCATATACTAATGATGTCATCTCTGGACTCCCAAATTACTATACTATTGCCTCTGACTTGTGTTTGACTATTTCACCCCTTATATGTTTCCACATAGTGGAGTGGCATAGACTTGATCGTGTTTTGAGGCAATTTGGGCTACTATAGCATATTCCTGAGCAATGCGATACAGAATTGGAATTACATAAATATGATTTGAGGGGTCAACATGATTTGGATTAGATGAGTATTCATCACCACTATATTCAAAGGTGGGAGGCTAGGTACGATCATTTTGCTAGAGATGAGGCAGCATCTACTTCTTACGGGTATAACCACCCATATATGGTGTGGTATCATTCTATCACACGTCTTTTTCTTACTCCACATGGATCTTCATGGGAGATAGTGGTAATTACAATGTCTTTTTATTTATTATTATATTTTTTTCTAATTATAAAAACATCTAATTTTTTATTCTTAATTCTTACAAAATCGCAGTTTGCAACAAATACATCTATGGACTGGTCCAAATACACTGAATATAGGTCATCGTGATGAAATTCATCAATTAAGTGCAACCACTTTAGAGGCTATACACAAGGCTGATAGGTTGCTTATTCCCGCTAATGTCGTTGATACAGAGAGACAATTATCGAATGAGGAGGTAGTGATGAGAGATGGTGGGGTACGAACTAGAGGTGGTAGGGTGCGGACCAAAGGTGGTGGGGTACATACTAGATGTGGAGGTGTTCGAACTAGAGGTGGAGGTGTACGAACACGTGAAGGCCATATTTATGATGATCCACACTACCCTATCAATGATGCATCGCTAGATTTTCCATCATCATCGCCTCTACAACATATTGTCTTCACTTTTTCTACACCACTTGACCAATCACTACCTCATTCATCAGTTCCATCCATTAATGAGGGGGTGATACAAGAAAATGTTGAGACATCATTCATCCAGGAGCTATTGCATTCTTATATTGATGGGCCTTCTTTTCATATACCTATGTCGTCTAGTATCGAGGTGTCATTTACTCCACCTATAGCACCACTCATTGCTTTGTCACCACAATCATTAAGACATCCATTTAGAGATGATATGGCGACACAAATGCAATACTTCCCTACACCACTTGTTGAACAACAGGGAGAGGATCAGGTTCAAGATCAAGGACGTGAACATGGATGAGAAAGAAGAAATGGAGCAACATTAAATGGTCCCTCATATCAATCCGAGTTGGAAAAATGTCACTAATGCCCACAACGAAGAAGGAAGCCTCCTTCATGTGGCACACATTGATGACTTTTATATCTTTTATCGAACATAAATTGATGATACATGTTGCTCTTTTGTTGCTTGTTGGTTTATTTGTATTGATGATGCATGCAAACTTTTATTGGTTGTTAGTTTATTAGTGACATATGTTAATTTATCGTCTACTAATATTGAAGTTGTCACCTAGTAATGTTGAATTTTAATATTTTAGCTTTGTTGGTATTCATCGTTATTATTTTGTTAGTTGTTAGGATGTTTGTTGGTTTATTAGTTTATATATATGGACAAAGTATTAGTTTTTTTTTAATTCATAATAGTAGTTGATTTTTTATCATTTAGTATTTGAATACATTTGATTGTTTAGAGATTGAACATATTAATAATACAAGTTATATTATTGGTTTTTTTGCATTCATAATAATAATTGAATTTCTATCATGGTTGATATTTTATTAACTGTTGGGTTGTTTGTTGGTTTTTTAGCATTTACATAAATAATGTTATTGGTTTTTTTTTATAATTATAATACTCTATTTTTAATTTATTTTTTATATTTTATTTCTTTTACAGTGAAATTTGAAATTAAAGATTAATATTTTTAATTTTAAAATTTATATAATAAAATTAATTTAAAAATTAAAACACAATTTGTTTTTTCAAAAATCATTTTTCACATAAACAAAAAAAAATAGATAAATATTATTTATCTTATAAATAAATAAAAACAATATCAAACTAAATTAATTTTATTAGTTGTAATTAATTGAATTAATTTAAAGAAAATTTGAAGATTAAGAACAATTAAAATTATTTAATTTTTTTTATATTTTTTATTCCTTTTTATAGTGAAATTTTAACTTAAAGATTAATATTTTTAATCTTAAAATTTATATAATAAAATTAATTTAAAAATTAAACAAAACAAAATTATTTATTTTGTAAATAATTATTTAATAAATTAATAACAGATTTTTTTTTTAAACTCATTTTTCACATAAAATTGATAATAGTTTTTTTTTTTTTTTTTAATTCCAAAGTGAAAGAAAAAAACAATAGATAAATATTATTTATCTTATATTAAATTTAGTATACTATTTATAAATTAAATTTAGTAAATAAAATTAATTAATTTTATAATATATATTTTTAATAATTGTATTATTGTATAAGTATAATAGAGAATGAAAAAATAGATTTTTAAAGTTTTTTTATTTTAAATCGTCTCTTGAAGACATAATTTTTGACATTTTTGTTTTTTTATTTTTTATTTAATAAATTAATAACAATTTTTTCAACTCAATTTTCACATAAAATTGATAATAGTTTTTTTTTTTTTCAAAGTGAAAGAAAAAAATAATATATAAATATTATTTATCTTATATTAAATTTTGTATATTATTTATATATTAAATTTAATAAATAAAATTAATTAATTTTATAATATATATTTATAATAATTTTATTATTGTATAAATAAAATAAAGAATGAAAAAAAGTGGTTTTTTTAAGGTTTTGTTTTTGTTTTTTGTTTTTTTTTAGTGAGAATTTCTCACTTTTGTGCTGCCTACTTGGCTTTTTTTTGGATTCCTCACTTTTGTGTGAAAATTGTCTCTTCAAAAGACAATTTCTCCCTTGTTTTTTTTAAGTGAGAATTTCTCATATATATATATATATTTTTTTGTGAAAATTCTCTTTAAAATATGATATCACACTTAGGTTTTTTTATTTTTTTTAAGAATTTCTCACTTGGTTTTATTTTATTTTTTATTTTTTTTTAAATTGTCTCTTGAAGAGACGATTTCTTACTTCTTAATTTATTTATTTATTTTTTATGTTTGTGAAAATCGTATTTCAAGAGACAATTTCTCACTTCATTTATTTCTCATGTCGAAATCATCTCTTCTAGAAATGATTTCTCATTTTATAATTTTTTTTTAAAATTGTCTTTTGAAGAAATGATTTTTCACTTCCAATTTATTTTCTCTCTCCTATTTGGACAAAACTACGGTATATTTAAATTATTTTTTCTACTACGATAATTTAATAATTATTTTTTTAACTCTTATAAAAAATCTAAGAAACAAAAGGAAGGAAAATAAATTAATCAATGCTGATGAAGTGGATGATGCAAGTTCATTTTGACATTTGGGAAAAACACTCGAGCAAGTAAGCACTAATTTGAAAAATATCAACATTGTGTGGCATTATATTAATTATCTTACTTGGGAGGCAAGTAAAGTGGGAAGCAAGCAAATGAGTTTTGAAGGTCGGCTCAGAGAGAAACTCCAAGTGGACGACGTGTGGCAGGGCGCGTAAAACGGCTAGAGTCTTCAACGCTGTGTGAACGCAATGTGTATATATAGAAAGAAGTGATGGGTATAGAATCCACCTACCTTCATTAATCTTCATCTTCCTAAGCTTGCTACCACAACATCAAGACTTCTCCACACTCAGGTTTTGTCCAGAAAATGATTCATCATCATCCGTCTCCTTGTGCTCATGGCTATCATGGACACTATGGACACGGTCATGGCGGAGGACACCATCCACATGGTGGTCGAGGTGGTCACAAAGGGGGGCACCACCTCCATGCACTGGTACAGTCGCCCCAATCAAATATTCATAGAGATCAGAGCGTCCTCGCCATGATAACTCACCCAGGCCCTCACCATGCTCCTCCTCCACATGCTCTTGGCTGCCATGGAGGTGGAGTACATCATGGCCATCACGGAGGAGGGCATCACGGCCATCATGGAGGAGGGCATCTCGGCCATCATGGAGGAGGACATCACAGCCATCATGGGCACGGCATCTGTCATAGCGGGGGACATCATGGACTTGGTGGAGGAGCTCATGGTGGCGCCGGTGGTGGCGGTTGTAGCCATCAAGGTCACGGGTGTCATGGCGGTGGACACCACCATCCCCACTGAAATGAACACATATCGCCTTCATCCGCATCACCACTATCGGCATACTCATACGCTTCTTTGCATTTCTCGATCGGCTGCTTTTTGGAGTGAAATAAATAGACAAATTAGCATCCATATGCTTGTTTTTAGTAAAGCATGGATAGCTATTAGTGTGGTATTGGAAGCTTGTTTCCAGTGTTGAATGGGCGTGTAATAACATTCTTGTATTCCAAGGATTATACTTGGTTGCCTTACGTTCTAAATTTCCTTTCCCTTTTATTTGATAAATTTTGTAGAAAAAAAATATTGATCTGACATATTATTATACTTTCAGTTTTATTAATTTATTGTGTCATACCTGCCTGGCTTTGAATTTTTAGATGCTTGCAATGCAATTTCAAAGGAATTTTAGCTAGGTGTTTTCAAGTACCAATTTCAGTTGCAATTTTCATTCTTTTGTATATAGTTTTGAAAAAAAAAAACTCTGTAAGTTAAAAACTTGAAAAGGCGAATTAAGTAAAAATTAAGATATGCTCATAAGATTAAAAAAAAGTTTGAGAAAAAAAACAAAAGAAAAAGAAAAAAGACTTTGAAATACATTATCACTTGATCTTTTTTTAATAGGTAAGCATCTTGAAAATATTCCAAGTTCAGTCAATGTTTCAAATAGAACAGATTTTAATATCAGTCTAGCTCTGTTTATGAACTTCATTGAAGAAAAAAATAAAGTTCGAAAATTGTTTACTCTCTATATTCAACTTGTGTTCTTAAGCAATTTTTTGAAGGGCACTATCATGCCCAAATGAAGTATGCTTTACAGGCACCTCCAGTGCAATTGTAGCTTCATAGGCGACTCGCTACATCGTCATCCCAGTGAGATCCCCCAAGGCAACAACTTACCCTGCATTGAGAACTTTTCGATTCCAGTCGATGACAAATGTTGTGACATTGTCATAATATCAACACCTAATTCTGCAGGAAATACAACTAGAATAGAAGCCTTGCATAATCAAGCTCCCATCATTCTTTGCATTTTTGAAAGTTGAAGAGTGCAAAGAATGCAAAAAGCTTGTGTCCTTCATTTGAATGGATGACCCTAAGCCTTCACTGAAAGGAGTACATGCCATGACCTTTCTGACTGTCTATATATCAAAACCTACAGAAGTTGTTTTTCCATCCCCATGCTTAACTGAACTGGTTATTTCCCATTTGTAGATTGGCATTCTTTTCATCCGTTGTAACCTAGTATAAAAAAAATGAATATCCTGTTCTTAATGGCAACCATACTTTCTGCATTCATGCTTTCATAACCAACAACGTGGTTCCAAACATAAGTTCCCCAGAATTAGCCTCACAAAACACTGGCTTCTGCCTCTCAGGCCTGGTTCATCTCTAGGGGCACCTCAACGTGGTCATAGTTTGATGGAGGGGGTTTTGATGATGGGCCTTGTGAAGTGGATTCTGAAGCCTGACTATTTCTTTGCTCACCTTCAAGTTTCAACTACACACCTTGAGGAGAATACTCCTGGATTTTTACCTATCTCAGGTTCAGGTTTCAGCACTAGAGCCTACAGGTGAATCATCAGTAAAAACAGGACTTGGTTGGGAAATGCTTCTGCTTGATGGCCTGTAAACCATGAGCTTATTGGCATCATGAGGCTTTCTTTTCCTTTGTTAACCAAAGAATCTTTCATTCATGCCTAAACACTATAAATGAAGCATCCAGATGCGATGCAAATTATGCAAGAAGAACTGCCACCATCAACATGAAGAGCAAGGCGAGTAGACTGAAGGTTTGTAGCATAAACAAATAATTTGATTCCGACAAGAAGACGACATTCATCAAGCGTGGATCTATTGGAAACCACAACAAACATAGAGCCTTCATTTAGCCTACAATCCGCAATATCTTCAATTAGGTGTAAGTCATTCTCTAAGGAACCTATTGAATTCTCTGTTATGAGAAATACTATGGCTGATGAGAGATTGCTTGCTACTGAAAGGCCTTAGAAATATGAAAATTCTTGCCATAACATAGCAATATTTTATGCCAACTTCATAGTTAGATCAGGATTTTCCTCTAGGACATTGATAGTAGTAATTGCAACACCCACAAGAAAGGAGACAAGGAAGCATAAAAGACACATCCAGAACTGCTCCGATGTGGATGATCAATGACTCGAGCGCTTCCAATGCAGAATCCTCTTTCTATGATTAATGTCGATCCCATGGCAGCAGTTATAATATCCATTTTTTAAATTGGGGCCCCAAAGAACTCGGTGAGACCTCTTCCAATACTGCCCATCACATTAGATGAAATACTCTCACCAATATGACACAAAAGTGATATTTCTCCTTCAATCTGATGCCCTATTGCTCAATTGTACCTACTTGTTTGTGGCAATCCTCATGTGCAAACAATGTGTAGAAAATTCCTCCAAAGTTACAACAAGATGATTTTCTACTTACATATCAAATCATGACTTGGTCATTACCTAGCATGCACTCCAAATTTGACTATCCCCTATAACTATCCAGTAAGCCACCTGAAGGAATGTTGTTGCACCAGGGGATGATTTCCAGCAATTCCTCTAGTCTTTTGTGCCCACCTCCATATACATGGTCAGACCTCCTTCCATAATGACATTCTTCTTTAATACCTTTTGTCTTTATACCCAGCACAAAGAAGGCAACTGCAACTACCACTTTCATCAAAGTTCCCTTTGCTTTGGCAAGCTGATATGGAAATTAGTCAAAAGAGAGTGACATCCTTGGCATCTACATGCTTGATTATGCCCAAGGTTATGAAACCAGTTCCTCTAGAAAGAGTAATAGTGCAGATGTTTTCTTCAAGATCAGGATAGAGGACCTTTAGCACACTGGGTTGAAGCTTGTTCTACTCGTCTTCACCATTGTCTTCTTTATAAGAAAGAACCACTCGGAACCAAACAACAAACTTTGGAATGGAGGCCTATACCCACTATTGGTTTTTAACCAACTTTTAGAAACTTTTTTTTTTCCAAAAAACATCAATCAAAGTATAACCATCTTTCATTAAAAGTTGGATGCACCGCAACAAAGAGAGCACACTTTCAAGAGTTATAATGCTAGGATCTTGGGGAGAGCAGACACAGGTGTTGAGATATTAGGAATGCTTTCCTTATATCATTCTTTCCTTATATCATTTAGTGTTGAGATATTAGGAATGTTTAGATATTAGGAAAGTTGAGATATTATTAATATTGAGATATTAGGAATATTGAGATACTAGGAGTATTGAGATATTAGGAATATTGAGATATTAGGAAAGTTGAGATATTAGGATATTAGTTGTTATTTCCTTATATCATTCTTTCCTTGTATCATTTTTTCCCATTCTTAGAATGGTGATTACCCTCTATATATACTCTATACATGAACGAATGAAAGTATGAATGAAAAAAACTACCATTTATCAATTTGAAGATGGTATCAGAGCCATGGAACTGTAATCCTGGATATTTTGTCGCTATGGTAGTCCGACAGCGATCAACCATCCTAAGACAAGCCCTAATATTGATAAGTCAACCTTCAAATGCACTCACTGCAATAAGACTGGTCCCACCAATCTGGATATCCCACAATTTCAAAGCAACGACTCTTGGTATGACCAGGAAAACAATAAGGAACCGAGGGTTTGAACCATGGACCTTTAGATCATGTTTAGGCTATCAACACTTTGTTATTAATTATAGTAATCGGGATCAACAGAAGAAGGATTCCAAGAAAACCTCGACTGCAACTGTTGCCGAAATAAAAACAGAGGCTAATGTTGCTGAGAAAGCCTCTGCATTGGTAGCCGCTACTGATCATGGTGGTAAGTTTTTAAATACTTTTACACCTGTTATTAATAGTGCATGGATAATTGATTCTGGTGCTACAGATCATATGACTTTTGATTCTAGACAGGTTTCACCCCTTAGACCTTCCTCACAAAAAATTGTTTCCACAGCCAATGGTAACACAACCCCAGTCATTGGGGAAGGATCCTTAACTCTTACTGATACTTTGAATTTGGATTATGTTTTAGTTGTTTCATCTTTAGATTACAACTTTTTGTCAGTTTCTCAAATCACTGCAGCCTTATCTTGTATTGTCATTTTTTGGCCTGAATTTTGTGTGATTAAGGACATCCAAACAAGATAGACGATTGGTTGTGGTATTAAACGGGGAAAAGTCTATTACTTGGACTTGCAGTCAAAGGATTCAAATAAGTTGCAACAAGCCTTGATGGCAGATGGATCTGAAGGGGAGAAGAAAAAGTCTGAAATTTGGTTGTGGCATCGACGTCTAGGACATGCTTCCTTTGGTTATTTAAAAAAAATGTTTCCTAGTTTGTTTGCAAAGAGTGATATTTCTGGTTTCCGTTGTGATATTTGTGAATTGGCTAAAAGCCATCGTGCTTTGTTTCCATTAATTTTGAATAAAAGTCCGTTTCCTTTTATGGTTATACATTTTGATGTTTGGGGCTCATCCAAAGTCCCAACTTTGAGTGGCTCACGTTGGTTTGTTACTTTTATTGATGATTGTACCAGAATGACATGGTTATGCTTGATGAAGACCAAAGATGAAGTGAACTTATTATTTCAAAATTTTCATAAAATGATTGAAACTCAGTACAATGCAAAGGTTCGGGTTCTGCGTAGTGATAATGGTGGAGAATATCAAAGTTCTGATTTTCAAAAGTATTTGGAAGGACATGGCATCATTCATCAGACTACTTGTTCCAATACACCCCAGCAAAATGGAGTCGCTGAATGAAAAAATCGACACTTATTAGAGGTTGTTCGTGCTTCCTTGATAGCAGCAAAAACACTGATATCTTATTGGGGAGAAGCAATCACATCTGCCGCATACTTGATCAGTCGGGTACCTTCTAGCTCAATTAACTTTCAAACACCTCTCCAAGCTCTTACTAATGTCGTAGTTGCCCCAACCATCCCAAATCTACCTCCTCGTGTTTTTGGTTGCGTGGCATTTGTGCATCTACACAAGCACCAACGCACCAAGTTAACTTCTCATGCATTGCAATGTGTGTTTGTTGGATATGCATTGCACAAAAAGGGATATCGATGTTACCATCCTCCAACTCGACAAATGTATATTACAATGGATGTGGTGTTTCATGAAGATTTAATGTATTTTTCATCTGAGTCTGAACTTCAGGGGGAGTACCATAAGGAAATTCAGACTCTCAATTATGATTATCATATCTCTGAGGAAGATGAATCTGGACAATCTGAACTAGTGAACCAGGAAGTGGGTGAGTTGGATATGAGTGGTCAACAATTTGGGTCCGAAGATGTCTTCACTGAAATACCAAATCAATCGTCGTCTGTTAAGGGTGTTCTTAATTTGGAACCTGATCCATTCATGAAACAGTTACCACATCGTCATAATAGAGGTATTCCTAAACCCACATATGAACCTGAATTGTCTACTAAAGTCAAATATCCCATGAGTAACTATGTGTCTACCCATCGTTTGTCTGAATCAAATAAGTCATTTGTAAATCAATTATCTACTGTAACTATTCCTAACAATGTGCAGGAAGCCTTAGCTAATCCAAGGTGGAAAGCATCCATGAATGAAGAGATGAAATCATTGCAGAAGAATGAAACATGGGAACTCGTAGAATGTTCACCAGGAAAGAAGCCAGTTGGGTGTCGTTGGATCTACACTGTGAAGTACAAGGCAGATGGTAGTATTGAACGATTTAAAGCAAGACTGGTAGCAAAAGGGTACACTCAAACTTATGAAATTGACTACACAGAGACATTTGCACCTATAGCTAAGATCAACACAATTCCAGTATTACTATCTTTAGTTGCAAACCTAGATTGGCCATTACAACAATTCGATGTGAAAAATGCCTTTCTGCATGGCGAGCTATCTGAAGAAGTATATATGGATCTTCCACCAGGATGCATGGTGTCAGAAAAGCAATGTCAGAAGGTGTGCAAATTGAAGAAGTCATTGTATAAGTTGAAGCAATCCTCGAGAGCATGGTTTGGAAGGTTCACAAAGTCAATGAGAGCTTTTGGCTATCGTCAAAGTAATTCAAATCACACTTTGTTCCTAAAAAAGCAACATGGTAAGATTACAGCACTCATCGTATATGTGGATGACATGGTAATTACAGGAAATGATCTTGAAGAAAGAAAAGCTCTGTAAAATTATCTATCTAGAGAATTCGAAATGAAAGATCTAGGTCCTCTGAAATACTTTCTTGGGATTGAAGTTTCTCAATCAAGTGAAGGAATTTTTCTGTCTCAAAGAAAGTATGCATTAGATCTTTTACAGGAGACTAGAATGTCGGGATGTCAACCTGTTAATACACCAATAGAAGAAGGTCTGAAATTGTGTGTTAAGCCTAATCAAGTATCAATCGATAAGGGAAGATACCAGAGACTTGTGGGGAGATTAATGTACTTAGCTCATACAAGACCAGATCTTGCTTATGCATTGAGTGTAGTGAGTCAATATATGCATAATCCTGGAGAGCAACATATGAATGCAGTCATGCGTATTTTGAGGTATTTGAAGAATGCTCCTGGGAAGGGAATTTTGTTCGCTAAAAATGTTGATCATCAGAGTATAGAAGTATATACTGATGCTGATTGGGCCGATGCAGTGGATGATAGGCGATCTACATCTGGTTACTTTACCTTTGTAGGTGGTAATCTTATGACATGGAAAAGTAAGAAGCAGAATGTTGTCACTCGTTCAAGTGCAGAAGCGGAATTTAGAGGTATGGCTCTAGGACTTTGTGAGACATTGTGGCTAAGACTCCTCTTACGGGATTTAGGTTACCTATCTAAGCAACCAATCCGATTATTTTGTGACAATAAAGCCGCATGTGACATTGCTCATAATCCAGTACAACATGATCGTACAAAGCATGTTGAGGTAGATAGATTCTTCATTAAGGAAAAGTTGGATGATAAGATTGTAGAATTGCCTAAGATTCAATCAGAAGATCAATTGGCCGATATTCTTACCAAAGTTGTCTCAAGTCAAGTGTTCTCAAAATTTTTAGACAAGTTGGGCATGTGTGACATTTATGCACCAACTTGAGGGGAAGTGTAGAGATATTAGGAATGCTTTCCTTATATCATTTTTTCCTTATATCATTTAGTGTTGAGATATTAGGAATGTTTAGATATTAGGAAAGTTGAGATATTATGAATATTGAGATACTAGGAATATTAAAATATTAGGAATATTGAGATATTAAGAAAGTTGAGATATTAAGATATTAGTTGTTATTTCCTTATATCATTCTTTCCTTGTATCATTCTTTCCCATTCTTAGAATGGTGATTACCCTCTATATATACTCTGTACATGAACGAATGAAAGTATGAATGAAAAAAACTACCATTTATCAATTTGAAGAACAGGTTCCCACTTTGGGCCAAGAAGAATGCACCAGAATACATGGTTGGAAATGGAGCCACTATAGACTTGTTCATTTTGCTTGTCAAAGCTTGCATATCTAAGGCTTTAAATGCAAGTTTATGAGCAGTCATTTCACATACATAACATCCTAGAGACTAGATCTAGGAGCTTCCCCTAGTCTTCCCTAAAGGTTATAAAATTTAGAGCTTCCAGGTCTACATGGGACAAGATCACCTTCATCCGCCATTCTTAGGGAACATAGTACCTATTTCTGTAGTCACTAAGACTTCTAGAAAAGAGGAGATATCTCAAATCTTCAGTCTCATCTTCACCACCAGTATATATCTTATTAGACCTAGATGGCAAAGCAAACCCGAGCACAAAACTCCAATGCAGTTTCATGGCCACCATTTTGAACCAATAGATTGAAGCACAGATACAATCATGGAAATCCTCCATTGAGTTCATTTCCCTCCACAATTTCACTTCTCCAATCCTAGCAACTTGGCCATTGATCACATCATCCCACCATCAACAAGAAATAGAACAATAAACAGAGGAGGAAAAACATTGAAACAGAGTATGAACCTAGCTCTATTTCATGGATTGTCAAAAGAGATAGTAGCAGGTGGCATCAACAAGAAACAAGAGCATATTTTACATATCAAGTTCATGGATGAAGCCATGCATCAACTAGTTGCAGAAGGAGTCCAGGAAACCAAGATAAAATCAAACAAAGCATATATGCACACAAACAGATTTAGCAAAACAAACCAGTAATCCTTGATGCCCAAACCAATCAATAAAATCACACCCAGGAATCTACAGAAAAAGGTAGTAGAATAATGTGAAAATGAGGAAATATAATGTTAAAATTAAAATTATATAAAACTATAGACAAATTAAAAAAAAAAAATCCAATGATATGGGATAAGGCTTATGATTTTAATAATTTCCCTTATACATGAGGCTAAAATTGGAGCTTTTCTTTGGGGGGTGGGGTGTAGTAAATTAAAGAAAATGGGAAAGTTCGGCTAATTTATTATTTGCAGTTTTAAAATTTGGAATAACAAAATGTATAAAATTAAAAATATACAATTTGGCCCAATTTTTTATAATCATTATACAATGAATTTTCTCTAAGTAGTTATGACCTCAGCAGGAAAACAGAGCTAGAAAATTCTCTCCTCTCCAATGATTATCTCTTGAAAAGAAAATTTAAGAATTCAAAATAAATGCAGAATATGAATGAAGAGCGTGAGACGAGAGATAACCGGTAACCTTCGGTTGGTTCTGAATCCCCATTTGCCTTAGGCTTGGTGCTGAATCCCCATTTTCCAATTATTCTTATAGTGATCCTGCTAACTTGTGCTCTAAAAGGAGCCCCCACCATAGACAATCACCACCACCCAAGGTGCAGGTTAGCACGACGTAACTGTTGAGAGCAGAAATGGCGACAACATCTCCGGAAGGGATGCCGAGGTCGAGCAACTCCTACACCAAGTTCAAGACGTTGTCGGCAACCTAGGTGGTTAGAACCTCTTTATCATCACGAGACTTAGGTTGCATGCCCTTAAAATAAATGAGAACATTATCACGACAACATAATTTCAAAAACTAATCAACAAGGAAAAACAAGAATCAGAGACAATTTCATATCATTTTCAAAACACACCAACTAAAATAAACAAAGAACTTAATAGGAAAAGATCCATAAACCGTTCATACCTGTGAGCTTTAGAAGTTGTACTATCTTGAGAAGCCTCGGTAGCAAAGCTAGACGACATGAACGCAATCGACAAAGAGAAATCAAGAAAACGCTTTACTTCACTCCCATTTCTTGTAAACCAAAGATAAATGAAGAAAAAGAAAGAACAAAGAGTTCATTTTCTTTCAATTTCTTGGCCAATTGAATAGAAACCAAGAAAAAGAAAGAAATCACAATCCAAATTACACCTAGGCCACTTTCTTGAAAACCAGTTAGAGCCGAAGAGAAAAAAATCAAAACATAGTTTGAAAAAGAGAATTCACGTTCTTGGCAAACCAAACATAAACCAAGAAGAAGAAAGAAAGACAATCCATATCAAACCTAGACCACTTTCTCGGAAACTAAACAAAGTCCAAGAAAAAAAAAATTAAAACATGGTTTCAAAAGAAAAACCAAACATAAATCAAGAACTTTACTTCATTTTCCTTCGTTTTCTTAGCAATCCAAACATAAAAAGAAAACACAATCCATATTAGACCTACCCCACTTTCTTGGAAACCAAACAAAGCCGAAGAGAAAATACTAAAATACGGGTTTAAAAAGGAGAACGGAAGAATGGGAGAATGCATTTGTAGAGTCAAGACACCATCATTCAAAGAGAAAGATGTGGCGGTCTCAACGTCATTTTCGAACATTAAAAAAAAAAAAAAGATTGACTTCCCAAATGCCCACCACCACCCTTCTCCTTTCTAGGTATTCCAATGATGATAGACATCATATTGAGAAACACATTCCTAAATGCCCACCACCAGCCCTTCTCCTTTTCGGGTCTCTCGATGATGATAGAGATCATACTGAGATACAAAAGAATTCCGGACGGGTACAACTCCTATTTGAACGAAGAACCAAAAAGAAAGGGAAGGGGGATTGTGATTTCTTGATATCTCAATGTCATTTTGGTATGTTGGGCTCATAGAGAAATAGATACACCCTTTATTAACTTTTAGTACAGAATTGTACGTTGTCCACCCATACTTTACTAACATATCTAGATTAAAAATAAATAAAATAAAATAAAGAATTCCTAAACATAAAAAAAATGATAATTTCAAGCAAAAGAAAAAAAAATTCAAATGAGTTTAAAAATATAAAAAAATATATAAATTTGATCACTTACCAAATAAAACAGTCAATTAAATATATTTTAATTGATAATTATTAAAATTTAATACATCACCAAATACAAGTAAAAGACCTTAATATGATGGAGAACAATTTTATTTTTACGATAAATAAGTATAAATTGAAGATATGATTTGTATTTTTAATATTACTTTTTATACCCTAATCACGAGTGTTATACATGAGTACTATTATTGTATTTTTTATACTTTAATTATACTTAGTCACATTTTTTATATTTTGATTATATTTTTTCTACCTAAGTCATATTTTTCATGTCGATAGTAATTATATGTTTCGTATATTAGTATCTTGATCATTTTGTACACTTTAATATCTTATTTAGATTTTTTATACTTTTGTTATATTTTTGTACCTTAGTTACATTCTTTGTATTTGGATTTTATTTTTCAAACCTTATTACTTTAATCATATATTTCATATCTTAATCATATGTTTTAGACCTTAATCATGTTCTTCTTATTTACGTCACATTTTTCGTTCTTTAATATCTAGATAATTTTTTTTTGTATTTTAATCATATTGATATACTTAGATTACCTCTTTTTTTTTTTTTACATTAATACTTCGATTATATATGAAAATATTTTGGTTAAAAGAGATAAAATAATCTTCAAATTGTGAATCTAATCATTCTTATGTTTTTTTAATAAAAAAAAAATAACTCATTTTTTACATAAATATAATTTACCATTTCAAGTATTTAGTGGGTTTTAAAAGAGAGAATGTTTTTATAAAATAATAATAATAAGTACATTTTTGTCCAAATAAGGCTAAAAAGGGATGGAAGGTCAAATTTAAAAAATTGAGTTTTCAAAAACCCTTTTAATAAAATAACGCATATATATATTTAAATGTAGGTTTTAAAAGAGAGGTTATTTTTATAAAAAAAAAAAAAAAAAAACAATAATGAGGCCATTTTTGTTCGGATAAGGCTAAAAAGTGATGAGAGGTCAAATTTTAAAAATTAGGTTTTTAAAAACCCTTTTAATCAAATAAATCTTATATATTTATATGTACATTTAAAAAGAAAGGTTATTTTTACAAAAAATAATAACGGGTGCATTTTTGTCCGAATAAAACTAAAAAAAAGATGGGAGATCAAATTTCAGAAATTGGGTCTGCAAAAACCCTTCTAATCAAATACTCCTTAAATATATACAAAATCTAGCCTAGATTGAAAGACCACTGCATGGGAGTCCCAAGCCCAAACCATTAGGCAACAGTTTTGGCTGAGACCCCCTCTTTCAAGCTTACTGGGGAATTTATGGGCATTTCCATCCTACCCTCATGCTTATTGGCTGCCCTTAGTGCTCTACTTCTAATGTGGGTGTGGACCCCGCATTTTGGCTCATGCGTTCTCATTCGAAAGTGAAACTCGATTTTTATTTGAAAAATGATTTTTATTTATTAAGAAAATGATTTTTAGAAAAAGACTTGGAGTCGCCACTTATTTTAATTTTTTTTAAAGGAAAAACAAAATAAGAAAGAAAAACCCTAAGTGTGATTCCTTATTTTGGAAAAGGTGGTCTGTGAAAAATCGGATCGGGTTCGAGGGTCAGGTTACTTATCGGGAAGGTACGGTAAAGACCGTAGCACCCCTCTAAGCCCCTAAAGTCGGGTCTCTACTAATAAAATTGAAGCAATCATGACAATGGATGAGTAAATCAATGAATACCCAGGATAAATCATGCACATGTGAGAATTTAAACATGCATATAGAAAGACCAGAGAGGGAGTGGATGCGTACCTAGATGACAAGCCACAAATGAGCTATCAAGAAAATGGGTTAACGCATAGTAATGAACATGAAATATGTCACTCATATCACTAAACAAGATGAGGAACTATCAATAGCACGTATAACACTTCATTCAAAATTCATTCTTATTTTAAAGAAAATTTTATTTCATGTTGGGCCCCCACCAAAACCCGGTTTATCTTGCATGAATTAATCCCATAAATTCTATTGTTTTGGAATTACAAAAATTCATTTTTGCTTATGTAAAATCAAGAGAAACATAATATCATTTGAAAACCAAAGTGGAATTAAAACTATTTGAGAAAAAAAATTGGTTTTTTGATAATTATTTGAAAATTGAAGTCTCGAAAATTATTTGAAAATCGGAGTTTTGAAAATTAAATTTAAGAATTAGAATTTTGGATATTAAATTTACAAGAAATTTGATTTTGGATATTGAATTTGAAAAAAAATTAAATTTTAAAAATTAAATTTGAAAGAAATCAGAAATTTGAAAATTAAATTTGAAAGAAGTGAAATTTTGGAAATTAAATAGAAAATTTTGAATTTTGGAAATCAAATTTGAAGGAAATTGGAATTCCGAAAATTAACTTTGAAAGAAATTGGAGTTTTAAAAATTAAATTTAGGAAATGGAATTTTGGAAATTAAATTTAAAAGAAATTGGGTTTTTGGAAATTAAATTTAAAAGAAATCATAATTTTGGAAATTAAATTTGAAAGAAATGAAAATTTGGAAATTAAATTGAAGAATTTGAATTTTGGAAATTAAATTTGAAGGAAATCGGAATTTTTAAGAATTTATTTGAAGATGAATTTTTTTTTAAAAAATAGATATATAAATAAATAAATAAATAAAATAATAACTAAAATAATAATGATTAAATAAATGAGCGAAGAAATTGGAATTCTAGAAATTGGATTTTTAAAAATTAAATTTTGAGAATTGAAGATTCGGAAATTAAATTTGGAAATCGGAGTTTTTGAAAATTAAATTTTGAGAGTTGAAGTTTCGGAAATTAAATTTGAAGATTGGAGTTTTTTAAAAAAATTAAATTAAAATTAGAGTTTTGGAAAATTATCTTAAGATTAAAATTTTGAAAATGAAATTTTTGGGCATCAAAAAAGAAAACTAAGAAAATAAAAAAAATAAAAAAAAATGGCCTTATCATCATAACGTGTCCGGACACCATATGAGGAATAAAAAAATAAGAAAAATAGAAAACATCACAAACCCATTTCCCTATACCATTATTGGCTGGACCATACCCAGAGACGTTTTCTCCAAGAAACTTCCTTTAATACCCATGGGGTGGTTAAAGCCACCATCCACATGTTTATGTCTACAACCACTTCTAGCAGGCGTCCATGAGGATCAGTCCATTCCTCATACAAATAGAATTTGCAATTATCCAGTTTCAGATTCATAGATCATGTCAAAAAAAATAAGAGCTGAATTGGGGAACAGAACATACCTTTGGCTGGATTCTATGGAATTTTTTACAGAACTTTTGATGCATCAACTTCTCGCAAAGAACTGCAACCTATGTAAGCGCATAATCTTTGACTAGATCTAAACCATGGAGCTTCCAGGGTGATATTCTGAACTGCATTATTTGAGAGTGCTCCCGTTCAGTTTCTGTTCATTTCTTGCTCATATGCTGCTCCCTCTCTCAGTCCAGTTTTTCTCTCACCTCCCTGCTCAAACAAGAAAAAAACAACCCATATCCGAAAGGCTTCCTCCTCCAGTTTCCTTCGTTTTTCCTCCTCTCTAGACTCCTCTCCTGCGTTTTTCTTCAACGTCCTTCAAAACTTCCCCTCCAGCTAGCTCTCAAAAATTCCCCAGAACCCCACTCCATCTCTGGAAAAATCCCCCAAAAGAACCCAATTTCTCCCGATTTTCTTTTCTTCTCTCTCCCCTCTTTGCTCTGTTTTCCTCCAAGATCCCTGTACCTCTCTCAATCTCAGTCTCCTCCTTGACCTCGGCCAGCCACCACCAACCTTACTATTTCTTCATCAGCCAGCATGGCCCCTGCCATGCCCATGCAGCTGATTTCCCGGGAGGAAAGGGCCCCCCCTTATTTCAAAAGGAAATGCAAAGGAAGAGAAAAAATCATTCTCTCCCGGCCCCCTCCCACAAAAGGGGTCTACAGTGGGATTTGAGGATGGGTTAAAAATCCATACAGGAGGGGTTGAACCATCTAGCGTTTAATAATGTATGGATGCTTTGACTATTTAATTGCTAATGAATGACATTTCAAAATTGCAAACAAAATTAAAAACAACGTAATTATTTTAAATTTTTTCAATAATAACTGATATATAAAAAATATACGTGAAAATAATGTAATATTAGTAAAATAAATTATATATAAAAATTTGTCTTTTATTTTAAAATATTTCTTCACATTTAAATATGTACATATTTTATTTAAAGAATTTTAAATTTTAATAAATTTATTTTTATTCTTGATTTAAGTGTGGTAGTATTAAAATGAATAATAAATATTATTATTTTAATTTTTTTAAATATATTTTTAAAATTTTAATTTTAACAATATATATATAAATTATATACTTATGATACCATTTGTTGAACTTCGATTTAATCACAGATCCAATTACTGAATTATAAATTGATAATTTTTTCAATTCAAGATGGTACGGTTTTAAACATTTGTAAAAATAATTAAGAAGAAGGAGTATTATTTTACAAAGTGAAAACATTTGTAGAATTAAAGAAAAATTGCATTCGAAAATCATATAATATATAAGTTTAGAATTCCGGAGCCCGACAAAGTGGAAGCTTGACTGAACTGGCAGAACTCCCAATCTCCCAACCCTAGGTCTCGAGTTCGAACCTTTTCCTTTTCCACTTTCTTCTTCGTCTTCCTCCCCTAACCCTGATCTTCATCTTCCTGTTCAAACACTAAATTTCTGTCAAATTGCAGTTTTCCTCGGAGATCTGTGACCCAAATATCTCACTTCAGTTCTGTAATTCTGCTTACGTATAACCCATGGATCACAATGAGTCCTCTTCCGTCTCTCCCAGAAAGGTATGTTACCTTCTCAATTTTTTCTTCCGTGCCCTTCATTTTCACCTCAATTTGAGTTCATATCTCAAATCTGAAAATCTTTGCAGGTCAGGTTTGCCCCGAAATCACCTCCTCGGAGAAAGCCTAAAACTACAGCCCCCCAACCGTAATTTCTAAATTTCTTTTCTTTAATTTAATTTCTAAAATTGTGAGTTTTGGGTATTTATTGAAATTTTTAATGAAGCTTATGGGTGTGTTTTTGTAAATTACAGAGTGGTGGCCGAAGAAGAGGACGAAGCTAAACGAGCTCAATATCTCTTACGCCGTGTTAATGTAATTACTCTAATTCTCTGTATTTATATCGTATTTTTAAGAATTCTTGGGGACTGTTTGGACGCCGCTTTTCGGTTTGTTGCTTTGTTTAATTTTTAATTTTTAATTAAGGCTCTGTTTGTTTTGTCAGAAATGGTTGCCAAAAATCAAGATTCAGAGAATGAAAATTCAGTTAAATAAAATATATATATATATATATATATATATATATATATGGCTCTCTTTGAATTTAGAAAATAATAGGGAAAAATTCTGAAAAAAAATCAACAAAAAATCAATCAGTTGTTGGATTGTAATGATATTGCTCTGCACAAGAATTGGAAAAAGGAATAAAAAAAAAAAAAAGAAGAAGGTAGTTTTCTTGTTTTATTTGCGGTATAAAATACCATAAATAGTGACATAAAATAAAAATATTTAAAAACAAATGCATTTTCAAATTTTACAAACAACAAAAATTGAAAAAGGATAGGAGAAAAATACTTTATTTTTTTTTAAACATAGTATATATTGTGAATCCAAATTTTAATAACTTAATGTTCATTTGAATACACTTTTTGTTTTTAAAAATAGAAAATAGTTGTAACTTCTATATAAACTATAGGTACTCTTATATAAATGGTATGAACGTATCTTATGATATATCTATTTTTTTTAAATAATTTGAATTTTTTTTTAAGATAAGTCTCAAGGAGTTGTTACATTTTATATAATAGTTGCTATCGTTCTTTATTTTTTAAAAATAGAAAACAAAAAGTGCATCCAAACAAACCTTAAGCTTTATAAAAGTTAGAACCCAACATGGTATCAAAGGCTAGTGCATGATATATATTAGGTTAATTTCATTGAGATACCTTAACCTTTGGTGTAAATACACTTAGCTACCATTGGTTTCAAATTCCGTCGATAAAATTTATTTTTTAGAGAGATTTTAGGTAAAAAATAAAAATAAAAATTAGGTAGGTGTGTTTAAGAGATCTCTAAAAAATAAATTTTATTCTCTAAAAAATAAATTTATATATGAAATGCATTCATAGAGGTTCTAATTGATGAAATTTGAAACCCATGATGCTTTGGTATTCACACTAAGCCTCAAGGGCTGTAAATGAATTTAACCCTATATATTATGGATATGGGTGTGAAGGCTATGTTAAGCATGATTTACATTATGGGTTTAAGCTTTTAGAAAAGTTAGTAAAAAGGAAAAGGAAAAGAAAAAGGAAACAGAATTGGTAGAGGTTCCCTATTGTTTTTATCTTATTATGAGTGGGGAAAACCTAGTTTTATGGTTCTTATACAGTTAGAACAGTTGTTTTTTTATGTAATGGGCAAGCTTGTAATTTAACAAATAATGGAAGGGTATTGTCGTAAATGAAATGTGTGAAGAGCGGTTACTCTTTTAAGAAAAAAACATGGTTGGATGGAAAACTTGACATTTGGACATTACATTTTTTAGAAAGCAACATCTTGGAAAGGCATGTAATATCTCTTTTGGACACATCATGATTTTTTAATACTTTTGTTTGTTGTTTCTGCATTTACAGGAGAAGCTCAGGAGACAAGGGCCTAAAGTTGAAAAGACATGTAATTTTCTTATTTGATTGTTATCCCTTATGGTTGATGATGTTCAGTTGCTATCCTCCTTTACTTCTATTGATTGAACGAAAAATTGTCCTTTGTGGTGGCTGGCAATTTAGTTGGAATTGAAGAATGGCATTAGAAAATAATGCGGCCTAAATGCTTGTATTGTTGGATTGAAGATGTCATAGCACTAGGGCAGCGGAGGAACCAGATGATCAACAGACCCCCTGCGGTCTCTTGATTGGAAGCAAATAATTAGTATGCCTTCTCATGAACCACTATTCATGTGAAGGTCAAGGTACAAGTGTGTTTTGGTTAGGTGGGGTGCTTCAAGCTCCAAATAATCGTGCAAAAAGATTCATGATCATGGTTATTCAATGTCAACTATGTTAGTAGCACAGTTAAGTGTAGCATTTGAGGCAACTGGGTAGAGCAACCTCTACTACCGTCATCTTCATTTGCCTTAATACATTGGTCATAGGAAAAGGATTCACTTCCTTCTCATATAGGATCTTGGAAATAATTTCAGTTTTGAGTGTTTGGGAGAGAGATATATAAGGGAAAATTTGGGCCAATGGTTAGCAGTGTTAAAATCTGGTAGGCAGCTTGGGATTTTGGGAAAATTTGTCAATATTTGAGGGAGAAATCAATGCTTTTTGGAAAACCAGAAGTAGATATCATTAGTTGGAATTCTGTACTGATTCAGAAATTAATTATGGATACTTCTATGCATATTTTAAGAACCATGAGTAGTTTGGGATTGTTGAATTATTCATTGTAAGATTATTTTACATATACTTTACTGAATATTTGTAGTAATTATCAAGTTTTTGGATGATTGTGATTTTTGTGACATCTATATATTTTAATTAATGATATAACAGATGGGAGGGGGAAAGTAGGTAGAGACAGAAACTGAAGAGATTGAAAGGAGATTATCATCAAAGTCATTGTTCATCCACAATTAGGGAGGATGTTGAAGCTGTTGATTCAAATAAGGGAAGGGTTCTTGTTGCAGACCCCTAGCAGTAGAGCATGAAAGTGCATGTCTTTCTTTCTCTTTGCTCACTGCATTACTATATCAACTTGACAAGGTTGGAAGGTTAAAATATGAAAGGAAAAAAACATAATGCTTTGTTTAAGGAACAGAGGATCCCCATTGGAGACCTTATCTTATTTAGGAGTCTAAGTAACCTGATTAACGAGCAGACTTTAGGGAAGGCAATGTTAGCAAGTTATGCAAAAAGGTTTTTGAGAAGAAATTTGAAATATCTTCCTAACTCATAAAAATGGGTTATGTTAGATTAAAATAGAATAAAATCCTTATTGTGCAAATCCTCCAAATGGCTGTGCCAAAGCAATGCTGTATATAAGTAAGGTAACATTGCATCTTTTCATATCTACAATTTTTATTACATTTTCATATGTTCCCATTTGGATTAATGGTGTATCCC
Organism: Vitis riparia; assembly: GCF_004353265.1. Taxonomy (NCBI): domain Eukaryota; kingdom Viridiplantae; phylum Streptophyta; class Magnoliopsida; order Vitales; family Vitaceae; genus Vitis; species Vitis riparia. Next base: position 9,972,141 of record NC_048446.1, on the reverse strand, counting down.
TTAATTCCAGTTTCTACTTGTTTTGATACATTTGAAGTGAAGTTATATAGAAAATAAGGGTTACCACAATACATTCTAGTATAAGTGGGAGTGATCCAAACTAATGCACCACAGTAAAAATCAGGTATTTTGTAGATGTACACAGTGAATTGTTTAAGTATTGGGTGTAAACCTTCAGTATCTAAACCCATGAGGGTAAAGCAGGGTAGAATAAGCCAGTAACAAAACTAAATCCTAAAATCCTCTGATTATCATGGTTGTTAATCAGCCTTTACAGCATAAGTTAGGCCGGCCATCTCTTTAAAACCCATCTATTTCAGGATATGGTTCATTTCATCTAGAAAATAATAGATAGGCAAGCCATCTCCATAATTTCTCTGTGACGGAAAGCACTCTTTTATATTTATTTGGTGCCTTTGAAGTAGCATAACAGAAGGATCTTTGAGGGAGAAGAAATAGTAGTTTCAAATCTGAGGGATACGCCAGCTAAAACCTTATTTCTTTGGATCTCAACTATGATGGGAGCCCGGAGGGTTTCTCCTTTATGGATTTCTGTTGATGGCTTTTTGTGTGCTCTGATTGATCTTACCTCTTGGCTTATTTCTTTACCTGAGTGGGTGACTTTGTTTTATTTTTTGTTTCCATGTCTTCTTTTGGGCTTCCTTTGTACAAACCCTGTATACTTGGATTCACCTTCCCAGGCATTTTCTGTATGTGTTTATCCCTCCTACTTATCAAAAGAGTAATCAAATAAAGAAGACAAAGTATTGTTAAAGCTTACAGTAACAGATCTCTATAATACATAAGTTACCAGTAATAGTCTGAGTTCGAAGAGCTGTAAGAATAATAATGATGCATGTAAAATGATGCCAAATAGTTGGTTAAAGAATTTGTTGTCAGTTTTGCTGCTGTACTAGATATACCTTGACTTGCTAGTTATCATGATATCTCTTGTACTGTTGGGCACATAAATATGATTAAGCATATGCATTTTTCTTCGCATAAATACCAACTCTAGGCTCAACCTTAAGAAAGAAATCCTGTGAACTAGAAGTTAGACAGCATTTACATTGGTTGTTCATAGTAATTTTGTTGGTGAACAATGAACCAAATCTGTGGGGACAGGGATGTGGATGTTGAGAAGGGTATATGAGAAAGACCAGAAATCTAAAGTTGAAGAATGGATGTCTCAATTAGTATTGTTGTCTTTCTTGTCGTTGTTGCTGTTATTCTCATTATTGTTATTGTCATTGTCATCATCATTTCCAGCTCAATCTTAGAGGTTGAATCTCATACTTAGAATTAAAGTGCAGCTTCAGTACAAGTTGTGTTTGGTCCTGGAGCCGCTACTCCATCAGATACCATAAGGACATTTGGTGTTCCTAGGGATGGGAATAGTGATAAGAGCAGTGGAATGGAACTGAAAGTTTCTACCCCTGATCATGAGGAAATTGCAGTTTCTTCACCTTCAACCACAAAACCGGATGAAACCAATGGATATTTTGCAGATGCTACTGATGATTCAGCTCAGATCAGGAAAAGATATAAAGAACCTTGGGTAAAAAAAATTTCCATTCATCTCTGTTTCTCTTTGTCTCTCTCTCTCTCTCCATCTCTCTGTCATACATTGGCCATCTGATTTCCCTGATGCCACTGCAGGATTATGTCCACTCTTACTATCCTACTACTCTTCCTTTGAGGAAGCCTCACTCTGGTGACCCAGGTATGCATTTCAAGATGACTTACTTGTTAGAAATAAGGGGGGCTTTCCTTGTCAACCTTTGATGACCTTTCAAGGCTGTGCAGCATTGAGTTGAACCTATGGCTCATGTCAACAGAAAGAAACATCTTCACGTGAGATCTGTTAGTGAGGTCTTCAAATGAGATATTCCAATAACGTCTTTGCATGAAATCTGTAAGGTCTTCACATGGAATCTGAGATGGTCATGCCATCACATTTCGTGGATGACCTTGCAGGTTCCCTTACAAGTGATGCAGTAACACTGATGAAAGAAGAATTAGCTTGATCTCCCTTGTTTAATAAGAGCATTTGATTTTACATGAAAAATAAAGTAAATCAATCTTCTTGTGTAACATTTGAATGCATGTTCTTTAGAATAAAAAAACTGGGAAATGGAATGTCACTTTGAAAAATTGAATCATAAATATGTTATAATAAATAGATGAAACAAGATCATTGAAAGGTAAATGATTCTGTTGGTATGATGAAAATGGCTTGCTTTAAATGATTATTCAGTGTTTGCAAGGTCTAGACCTGTTGTAGTACAATTGCATGACTTTAATATTCAGTAATGTCTACTTATTTGTCTTTTTATGCGTTTTCTGAAATATTTAATATCACTTGCTCCTTTTGCTTCTAGAAATTCTGGATGAGGCAGAATTTGGTGAGGCTTCAACTAACTTGGAATATGATGAGAAAACCATAAATCCTGCTTCAGAACTTGGGCTGTTGGTTGGTAATCTAATGATTAAAGATTTTAAATATTGTTGAATACAACAAATATGATTTGTTGCTTAAAAATACACTGCCAATCACTGACAGGAGGAGAGTGAGAAAGCAAGGATGTTTTTGTTTCAGCTTCCTGCTAATTTGCCCTTAGTTAAGCAATCAGCTAGTGCAAAGGGCAAAGAGATAGTTGGAAATTCAACATCACTGGAAGGCATTTATGCTTCTGCAAAGGGGAAACAGGTAGCTAGAAGTTCACTGTCATCAAAAAGCATAGGTACTTCAGAACATAGCTGCAGGTTGGAAGATTTAGCTGGGGGACATATGGGCAAAATGCTGGTTTACAAGAGTGGAGCAATCAAGCTGAAGCTGGGAGAAATTCTCTATGATGTGAGTCTGCAAACATGATTTTAGCTTCCACAACACAGACACATGCACATGAATTTTTTTTTTTTTTAAATAAATCTTTTGCTTTCATATTAATAAACTTTGGTTTAGAATTTGATGTTATTTATCGAGTTGATAATGATAAGAGCTGTAGACATTTTTCTGGACATTATTCTCTTCTTTCACCTTCATTTGGAGAAAAGGCTAAACAATAAAAATCCTTCTTGTGCCCATACATAATGGAATGCCAGCCACTTGACCATGATGTCGCATGGCATTCATAATTCTTATACTATTCTTATTAAAAAGATATTGATTTAAGCCTTATTATTCATGATGATGATTCACAAATATTTTTCAAACCTTTCACAATCACGGGAGGATTTTCTTTTGCATTAGTTTTGAGCATAACTCATCTTTGTTTTTGTTTAATCAGCTTTTCACCCTTAATCACTATGATATTTCCAGTAATCCTCTTCCTCATTCCTATTTTCGTTGTTCATGGTGTACTTTAGACAACAATATCAGAAGAAATCAGCAGAGAATATTTCTAGTTTTTTCACAAACCATTTGATTTTTATATTTGTAGACATCAAAGTGCATACAAAGTTATTGTTATTGAATAGAACTAGAACTTTGATACATATTACTAAACACATATCTTCTAGTAAAACAATGTACAAATCATAGATTTAAGGACTATGAAACAAATAAATGTAGACCAAAAAAGGGGGAAAAATGCATTCAATAAATATATTTTTTCCCTGCATTTATTTTATGAATGATGTTATCAAGCAATGCAGGGGTTTCCAGAGGAGATGGGATCATACCCTTTTTTACCTTTTTCATTTAAGTGTTTTTTTGTGCCTCCTTGAGACCCAAATATATCAGGTTTTACAAGAAATCTCATGTGATTGTGACTACAGTTTCAACTCTTATAATATTTCAGGAAAAGTTTACAAAGTACTTGAAATGATTAAGAAATTGAAAGATGTGAACATAGGGGATGAGAAAAAGGATGAGTTTCTGGGCGGCATTTTGGAATTATGATTTAAATCTTTTTTAACTTCATTATCCCTATCCTTTATTACTTTTCTAGAACTAATAATAAAATTATTTTAAGTATTTCAAATTGAAGGTTGTATTACTAGAGCAAAGCTGTGTATTCTTTATATAATAGTATAGATTCTTAAAAAGCCTGAAGTTTGCTGTGTAATAGAACATGCAAGTGGAAAATCTTCTTTCTTTGTTTTTTGAAATTATGAATCGTCATTTAGTATCTATAAGTTATATGCTTTTCTTTTTGTATAACTTATTATTTACTTGAAATTGTTAGCCTCCATTAGATTCTGCAATCTAGAATTGTCAAATTTTGATGCTATCTGTGTCATCATTTGGCTAGGATCTACTGCAGTTTTGGGTACCCAATCATCAACTAAAATAAAAATCATTTGTGGCTTTTAAAAGTTCCCTCTGTTATACTGCGAAAGGATTAGCAGATGTGGATATAGGTCAAAATTTATTCCCTTCCCTAATTTTCTTGCCCCTTCTCTCTAATGCAAAGGAAGTTCTTGGGACATGTTATTTTTGCTTGGTTTGTAATGATTAGTTCCTAGCTATTTTGATGTGGGACAACCCTAGGATGATTGCCTACAATCAAATAGGCAGGCTAAGGTTTTTATCTTTTATGGTTGAAGGAGAAGAAAAAGGGATAAAGTTTATGACAGTAAAATAAAATAAAATAAAATAAAATATAGAGAAAGAAAATAAAGAAAAGAACGGATAGAACCTTAGAGTTTCATTAAAGCCTTTTAAGAGTCTCACCTAGAAGAAAATCAATGGTGTCTTATCAATAAAAATTGCAGAGTATGCAAGAAATTGTAATATTATTAATCATTATCAATACTTATAAGCTTCTCTAAGAAATCCAAAGTTTTCTAAGATTCTAATAACCTATTATGACTCTAATTGTAATTCTCCTATGATTTAATTAGCTACTCCTAATTTGATTCCAATAAATGCAAATCCTAATTTATCCAACTAATACTAATCTCAATTTAATTCCAACTAATGCCCATTCTCATCAATTCCCCTTAACTTCGAAAAAAACTTGACCTCGAGTTTCAATGATTTTGTATGGTCAATTGAAATATTGAGCAATGTCTTCCACCCATTTTTTCTTTGTCAACTCTTTACCACAGTAAGATAGGATCTCAGGATCTTAGGATTTCCTGAACTTTTTCAATTTCATGCAAAACAAGTTCTAAACTTCAGAAGATTTTCCAATTTCATGAAAAAGTTGATTCTCAAAATAATTATGTATCATCAATAAGCTTGTAGTAAGTTGTATGTCATGCATAGTAGGAAGTTTATTAGTTAATTCTGTAGGCACAAGTCAGAAAAAGCTGGATATTCCTTATCTTTTTCTTTAAATTCATCCACTTCTTTGGCCATTAGAGCAAAAATGATATTAGCTTTCATGCTCCCCTTTTCAAATTGACGCATAGTAAACACCTTTTTTGGTTGTGCCTTCTCTAGCTTTTTAATCGGTGGAACATCTTTCATTGGATGAAGGATCTTCTTACAGCAACTATGCATGAGAGTATATGTATTTTCATAGCCACCATGTTGAACCCTTCTATAAAAGAGCCAAGGTTTTCCATGAAAAATGTGACTGACTTCTATTGTTAAGACCTTACACCATTCAAACTCTTCAAAGTCCTTACCAAAAAGGAAGGTGACTAACTGATGAAAACTTACTAGAATGGAGGTGTCATTAACCCACAACACAAGCTTCACAAAAACAAATTCTTACCCCTCACATAATGTGTATAGAAAAATCCTAAAAGACCAGTGTAATAGCCTTCCAAGACCAACAATGTGACCACATGACTAAAATGTTGGCATTCCACTCATTAGAGTATGTCTCATAGATGCTCAGAATAACCTGATATCAAAGAACATAACATTCCCTAAGAAACCTCCATAGCATTATGCATCCCTCTTTACCTCATCAAAATAATTTCATGTCATCACATGTATGTATCCCTCTTTACCTCATGTGTTTCTACCCCAAATCAGGAATCCACATATAGAAAGGCATTCTATCTGATCCAGTTCTTGCAGGAGCATGCCACACATTTCCATTCCTCTCCATTGCCTCCTTTGGGAATTCCTATGGAAGGTTAACCTCACCTCAAGCTGCATTTTTTTTCCACCAGGGCTTAGTATGTTTTTCAGGTCATGAGGCTATTATTGATAACTTGAGTTCTTCCTGCTACAAATCCCCACAATCTCACTCACCCATTATCCACTGTGCCACCGCTCATTTTTTGTCTGCTACACTTGGTGGTAATTCGATTCCTTATTGGTTGGCCCTGAACCCATATCCTCTTCTAATTCTCTTCTTAGGAGCTCAGTTTGTTTATGGAGTATATATACATACGAGTTCTGTGGAATTCTCTAAATCAAAAGGTCAACAGAATATTTAAGCTGTAGTTTTCATTTCTAAATTGTCACAGCTGACTTTATTCTATGAAGTGTAGATACTCAGTTTTTACCCCCTTTTGTCAGACGCTGCCTCTAACAGGGGATTTAATTCTCCTCCAGACATCCTGCAAGATTAACTTGGATGCATGCTTTTACATTACTCTGCATTAGCAGCATATTTGTGTATCAACAATAAGAAATGTGAAGAAGATCAATCTTCTTAGGAGCTGTGCCTTCCTCTCTGATGCACACTGAGCAACTTGTTTTGAGATTCTTATGGCTTTGTTCTGTGATTTCATTGTAGAAGGTGATGCTGGCTTTGTAATTGAGTGGCTAATAATTCCTATTAGACCTGCAGATATCCTCCTCAAAAAGCTGATATCCAATATTTGTCATTAATGCCCCTTACAACCAGCTGTTCTCTGTTCCTATGGTTGTATTGAAGTAGTTGATGCTACAGGCAACCATATGAAAGGCCTTAGATCTCCCATGCTTGGCCTTTTTGTCTGGATTGTCCAATCATGTCAATTCAGATATCTTCTTCATTACTTGAGGTTTTGCATCTTTCTTAATATAATGAATATCACCAGAAATTTGCTAAGAATTGTTAGAACATGTTCTGAGAGTGAAATGCCCCTTTATCTGGAGCTCAGATCTCTAGAATGTGAAGATCACCTAAGGTTATTGTTTAACTTTTTAGCTTTACGTGTTTAGATTGCATATGGCTGGCACTTTTTTTTTCCCAAAAACTAGAAGTAGATTCGCATATTTTGTGAGAATTATTGGTCTTCTGAGCAAGTAGATGCTGTTTTTCCTTTCTCCCACCTTACCGAGTTCTTTTTGTATGTACCATGACCTATATAAAGAGATTTTTGTTTGTGTTAATGTTTAGTAATGTAATCAATAATATGTCTTGAGGAGTACATATTCCATTTGTTATTTTTGGTTCTAAAATGGAATAAACTGATTTGCAGGTTTCACCTGGTTTAGATTGTACATGTGTTCAAGATGTGGTGGCGATCAACACAGTAGATAAGCATTGTTATGCCCTTGGAGAGCTTGGCAAGCGTGTTATTGTCACTCCTGATGTTGATTCCCTCCTGGATTCAATGATTGCCTTGGACTAACTGTAATAAGGTTGTAGATAATGTGACGGCATTTAGGATTCCTAATGAACCGTCAAGGCAGCAGGTTTGCATGGTGTATACATGAATTTGAAGTTCCTGCACTAGTATGCCACTTGATTCCCCATATGACACAAAATCCCTTTTATGTACATATAGCAGGTTCACAGTCTGGACCTGTCATATTCACTAGACAAAATATTGAGCAAAATGTGCAAAAGTTGTGTAGCCTTCTAGTCATGCTTCAGGATCAGTAGAGTTTCTTTCATGGGGATTTGTTGGCTTGCATCTGATTTGACTCTTTCGTCTATAGTCATACTTGCATAGGTGATTGAAGAAGCTGATGAAGCTAAGGCTGAGATTCCAGGACCGTGGTAGAGGAATGATGATTCTAACTGATGCCATGAAGCAAGGGGATGCTGCAAGAAAAAAAAAATGCTTTGCTCAATCTTACTTGATGGATTTAAAATACTGACTTCCCATACTTAAGTTTTCATCAAGTTAAAAGCCATTTATCCATCAAGGAAGAAATTGTATTAGAGAGAGGGGTGATGTGTGGTGTGTGGGTTTGATATGTGTATGTAAGCATAGAAAAATCTCCCTCTTCAAACCATCTTATTCCTGACTAGGAGTAGGATTTTTCTTGTGGCCTACACATTGGCTCTCCACATCTTTTAATTGAGGGTAGCCCTTTACTGGAAACCCTTTTGCAGTAATCCTCCCAGAGTTATGGGTTTGAATGCTTGGAAGAAATTTGGGTAGTCAGGTGACAATGGAGGCACAAACCCATCAGTTTAATCCTTGGATATACCATTTCCATTCCTGGAGATTTTATACAAGAAAACTCTAAAAATAATATTAACAATAATATTTCATTGCCCCAAGTAATCTACACATTAGTTGAAGGCATAGACACCGGTTGGGCTTATCTAACAAACATGCATTGGCGGAGCCAAGGCTCAGGGGGGCATGTGCCCCCACTCAACTGTCTTAAAAATAAAAATAAATAAAATAAATAAAAATAAATAAAAAATTCCTTACATGTTAATTTTTTTTTTTTTGGAAAATAAAAACTGAAATGAAAATTTTGGCCCCTCTAAAAAATATAAATTTAATTTTAAAATTTTTAACAATAAAAAAAATGGCAAACCAAATATTATTATAAAAATAATAATATTTACGGTTGATTACTAATAAAATGTTAAGATTGAACTAAAATTAAAAAATAAATAAAATCTCGTTTAATATTGTTACTTAATTTTTCTTTTTTATTCAATCTTTTTTTTTATATTTTTTATTTATTTTTTATGATTTTGTCCTTTTGTTAACTAAATTATAAAAAATAATACTTTTAAGCTATTATTATTTTAGCGATCATTAAACATAAGTTATATTTTATAAGTAAAAGACTTTATTTTCAATTATCTTATATTTAGTTATTTGAAAAAGGAAAAAAAATTATGGTATTTATTTAACATTTATGAAAATCTTAATTTCCACTTTTGAAAATACGTATATAAAAAAAATTAAGCCTTTGACGTAGTTACAAAAAATGAAACTAAGGTATAAATAAATAAAATCAAATTATAAGACAATAAGACCTTTAATGTACGTATTTTCCATTTAAAAAATATCAAAATTTAGAATAAAAATGATTGAATTCTTTACAATAATTTTAAGGGTTTTTGCTACAAAATTATTAAAATTATTGAAAATTTCTAATGGTTTTTCTTTTCTTTTCTTTTTTTTTTTGAAATTTTCTTTTAAATGTTCTTGATAATTTTTTTTTTATATAAAATCTAAAACTTTTTTCAAATATTCTTAGTACTATGGTTGTTTAATTTGATACATTTTCATAATTAATATTTTAAATTATTTAATTATTTAATAATAATAATAATAATAATAATAATAATAATAACAATCATTAATTATCTTAACTATAATATAATATTTTTCTCCTTGCCCCTAACAGAAGTCCCTAGCTCCACCATTGCTGACATCTACCTTCTGATGACTTAGGAAGTTGCAGGCAATTTGGAATATGGGAAAGAAGGTTTTCTAATGGCAATGCAAAACATTCTTTTTTGGGAAGAAAGGAAGTTTATCATGGATTATTAATAATTATAGAATTCATTCTTCTTGGGTCAATGCCTAAGCAACTAATAGACTATAAATTTGTTAGCAAAATGTTTATGTTGGTTCAAATCCAGCTCGACCCAATAATTGATGAACTAACCAAAAAATAGAAATAATAAAATAGTGTCTTCGTGTTCACATAGACCTTATTTATTAGTACTTAGAATAATATTTTAGAAGTTTGCCTTGGAACAACGGTTGTGCATTAAGCAGGGAAGACATGGTAGCTGTCACACACACAAAATCTAGCACCAAATTTTAGTGTATGTGTGGCACTTAGCCACCCCTCTAAGCTAGCCTTCCAACAACCTACATGATATTAAATCAAAGAACCCACACAAACACACACGAGTTTACAGGGCACCATTCCCAACTTGTATTTTATTACTATCCCAAATAAGAATACAAAACACAGATTAGCAAGGCTCCCACAATAGGATCGAAGAGCTCATGCTTTCTCAAGATCTATCTCTCTAAATCCCTCTATATGATTGTGTGAATGTATAAGTGTTCAAGGAGGTTCTCCCATCCCCTTTTTATAGAGTGGCTGCCACCCACTCCTTGTTGGACTAGAACTCCTTATCCTTGTTCAACTAGGACTCTTCCTCATAGGCCATGGTACCGAGCCATTCCCTAGGACTTTGAGTCCTTCTCAAACTACAATTATAATTACAATGGAAATGAGGACTCCTACCCATTCTCGAGTTCTCTTGATTTGGGACTCTATTCCTTGTGCATCAAGACTCTACTTCCCATTCGAACTAAAGTCTCGTGCATTAGGAGTCTCTTCCTTCAGGTATTAAGACTCAATCGCCTACTTTAACTAGGAGTCTCATGTGCGCAGCCCATGCGCTTTCTACGCACTCAGCTTGTGCTTGTCCCATGCACTTCCTGTGCGTGCGACCTACATGTAGCCTGTGTGCACGACTCCATGCACTCGCCCAAGTGTTGCAACCCTTCCGAGGCAACTTGCTTTCTTATTCCTTATGTTGCTATTGCATCCTGTCTATACACAACAACCCTTGTGCAAGCCAACCCTTCTTAGTCAACACATCTGAGTCGTTGCATTGTGCCCACGACTCCCCAACCATCTCTTTACGCAAGGCATTATGCCCTTGTGCCACCTTGTTACTATCTGATTACTACTCAAAAAGTGTTATTTTATATCTTGTAATTAACTCTTTTAAACACTTTTGAGTAGTGATTATTACCTTTTAACTCAATTGGTATGTTAAGGACCCTTGCAATCGTTTCTAATCAAATTGTGTTAAGTTTTGTTGTTTTTGTTAGCTTTTTTATCACCAAAGCAATCTAAGATGAGGGAAAGCTTTATATAATCCATGGCAAAGCAAATGGAAGCTCATTTACAAGAAGAATCCAAGCTTTGGAGCTTTGTAGTCCTTTGCCAAAAGCAAATCATGAATGAAAGGAGGGAAAACAAAGAGAGAAATCTAACATGAAGAATTCAAGAGGACAGAAATTGTTGGAAACATTTTGAGTACTTCCTAGAGTCCATTTCATGCATACTATATGTCGTTTCGAAGCTCGGGAATTTAGGAGTCCAACGCTTCAAACGGTGTGTGAATCGGAGCCGAAATGAAGAAGTTATGGCCGTTTGAAGACAATCGTGCAAAGCTGTATGAAAATTTCACAACTGTGAAATCAGCTGCGAAATCAACCTTTTGTTGAGAAAATTTCGCAGCCCAAAGCCCATTTCACAGCTGCGAAATGAAATCCACTTGCGAAATTTTGCAAGGTGTTTCGCAGCTGTGAAACCACCTGCAAGCACACGTGTGCCACTTCGCAAGTTGAAACTCCATCTTCGCAGCTGCGAACCACGTTGCGAAATCACCTCCAAGCTGCGAATCAAGTTGCAAATCATCTCCAAGTTGCAAAATCACCTCCAAGTTGCGAAATCACAAATTCAACTTGCAAAGTCAAAGTTCAAACTTGCAAAATGGATAATTCAACGTGTGAATCACCTTGCGAAATTCACCTGTGCAATCTCAGATATTTGCAACCGACTCAGTTAGATTTTTTTCTCAAGATATTTTGTGTAAATTTCTATTTTCTCCTTATAATCAGTCAAAGATATTATTGGGATATTTCTTAGAAAATATCTTTTATATATATATCTTTGAACCAATGTAAAATAAATCCATCATATATAAGATATGTAATCGACAATAGTAAGAAATATATTTTACAGAGCACTTGCTCTGTTTTTCCTTCATATTTTTGTTTTCTCGTTATTTTTATTTCTAGCCAAACAAACTATGAGGATGTTTCCTCAGAGGATGAGTGGCTAGGCTCTTTGTCTCTTGGAGTGAAGAAAGCCGGGTAAGTTTCCGAATGCAAAAATTGGAAGTTTTGTTGTTTCAGTGTTTAATGGAGAGAAAGTGTGACCCATTAATGGTTTTTATCTTTTTAGTTAACTTAAAACTCCTTAAAATCACCTGGGCTAACACTTAGTAAGGCAAGTGGTCTCCGTTCATTGAGATACACTAGTTTATCTCTTGCAAGCCTTTGGGAGGTGGTTTAAAGGTAGGATTTTCTAGAATAGCCAACACTTGGTAAGCTTTTGGACTCTAAGGAGACATCCATTAGTTATCTCTTGCGAGCTATTGAAGGGTAATCCAAGGTTAAGGATCACTTTGAATGGAAAATGCTAGGTGAAAGGCACGAGCCATTGCAAGATGCATCAGTGAGAGGGATTTAGTGTTTGAACCCATTAAAGGGAAGCATCTGTACCACACCGGTTCAGGAAATAACTATATGTTAAATCCCCAATGCGAGGAAAAGATTAAAGTGACCCGAACTCCCTTTTTGTATAAGGAACCTAAGCCTAGTGATCTGAAACTCCAAGAAACGCTTTTCTTTGTAATTAAAATCAGTTACTATTTTTTGTTAGCTTAAAACCAACATTTTCAAACATCTTTATGTTTTCTTTTAAAGCTAACCTTGAAATGAAAAAACACCAATTCAACTTTGAATTAATATCAATTGTGAAGTGAAAACCCATCCCAGTGAACGATCCTAGAGCCACTATGCTATGCTAGCTGAGGCTATCCTAGTACATGGTGATATAGGTTATAAATTTTTTTGATTACTCCCGTCTGAGGACCAAAATCAAGGTACACCAGTTGATTGAGCACCAATCAACAGGACATACACCAGCTGGGCACGAAATCAAATGGCGCTGATGCCGGGGACCATTGAGAGGACATGAATTAGCTGATACACCAATTGGGAACGAATCACTGTCCTAGGTCACTCATAGGGCCAAGGTGTCACCTCATGATGTCTTAGTGTTGCATGATGCCTTAGTTTGGGACTCTTGTGTAGCTTGCACTATCTCATCTTCCTGGTCATGATATCCTTCATTAGTGGACTCATGCACCTTTTACAAGCTAGCATAAGGAATTCCCTTGTCACAGTCAGGCTTGGTTCCCATCAATGCATCAACATAGGTTTTCTGACTCACTTCTAGTCTATTTTCCACTTGAATGACAGAGAGTCTACTCTCTCTAGATGACTTACCCTTCTTTGGCACCTTACTCAATCCTTTCACAAAGCAAGGTTGAGTTTCATCCATGAAAAACACCCCATTCAAGTGTGGCAGCACCATCACTTTTGCCTTCACAAAGAACTCATTCCCCAAGATTAAGTCAAAGTCATCTGAAGGGGTGTTGAGTAGATTTACCATATCTTTCCATCCTCCCATTTGGATTACCACATCCTAGGCCAAGCCTTGTGTTTCCTATGCATCACTATTCACAACTTTTAGCTTACTACCATCCTTGCATAGTTTTAGACCCAATTTTGTTACTGCTCTAGTCGCAACAAAGTTGTGGGTTGCCCCACTGTCCACTAAAGCCACCACCTTTTGATCACTCAACTCAACCTCTATATGTATCAACCCTTTATGATTTGGTTGTGCTTGGATCGCATTCAACAATTGAAGAGGATTCATCCTTGGAGTGACTTCTGACTCACTGCCTTCATTCTCCTTTTCTGCCACCAAGGCATTCAGTCTTTCCTTCTTGGGACAATCCTTGGCTCGATGCGGACCATTGCAAATGAAACAACCCACTACCTTGGCTGTTTGCCTTGCGTTAGACCTCTCTACCCCTTGGGCTGGAGTCGTCTCACCCTTGTTCCCTTTCTTGTCTCCATTATTCTTGGAGTTTTTAGATCCCCTTGTTTGCTTTGTCTTTGCTGTTGTTATCCCTTCCCTTTTTGACTTGCAAAAGACAAAGCATCTAATCGATAATTGACTAGGCAATCTATTGTTGCTATGGCTGAAGGTAAGTTCTGCACTTCTTGGCGTCTCAACTCTGTTTGTGCCCACCCTTGCAACCCAAAGATGAAGTTGAATAACTTATCAACTTCTGACATGTCTTTGATATCAAGGATCAAAGAGTTGAACTCTTTGACATAGTCCATAACAGTTACTGTTTGTTTTAGCCTTTTAAGGGACTCTCAAGCCATCCAAGTTGTATTAGAAGAAAGGAATTGATCCTTCAACTCCTTTTTAAGTGTCTCCCATGTGCTGGTCCTTGGCTTTCTTAATTTAGCATTATCATTCAATCTTGTGCGCCATCATAGCTTCACATCTCCAGAGAGATACATGGTAGTAAGGGTCACTTGCTCTCTTGGAGGAATATAGGCAACCTCAAATACTACTCCATGACCCAAAGAAAATTCTCCAAATCCTTAGCATTTTGCATCCCATTGAAGGGTTTGGGTTCAGGAACTCACACCTTAGGTGGGCCTAGTTTCGAAGTTGCAGATGCTCCTTGAACAACAGCTTGTTTCAAAATCACAAATTCCCCTTCAAGAGATTCGATCTTGCCTTTGAACCCTTCCAATATAGTTGTTAGGCCATTTGTTCCTTCAATAACTTATTACGGTTCTCAAGCATGCCTCGCTAAACACTGAGTTCAATGAGAGCATCAACCATTTTTTTCGAGAGAGTGGTGTCTCCATCAAGAGAATCCCCCATATATGCCTCCATGCATGCGATCTATTCATGAATTACCTCTATGGCACTGCTTCTTGCGGCCATCAAGCTCTGATACCAACTATCACACACACAAAATCTAGCACCAAATTTTGGCGTATGTGCGGCACTTAGCCATCCCTCTAAGCCAGCCTCCCAACAACCTACACAATATTAAATGAAAGAACCCACACAAGCACACACAAGTTTACAGGGCACCACCCCCAACTTGTATTTTATAATTATCCCGAATAAGAATACAAGACACGAATTAGCAAGGCTCCTACAATAGCATCGATGAGCTCATGCTCTCTCAAGATCTCTCTCTCTTTAGATCCCTCTATATGATTATGTGAATATACAAGTGTTCAAGGAGGTTCTCCCATTCCCCTTTTATAGAGTGGTTGCCACCCACTCCTTGTTAGATTAGAACTCCTCATCCTAGTTCAACTAGGACACTTCCCCATAGGCCATGGCACCAACCATTCCCACTAGGACTCTGATTCCTTCTCAAACTACAATTATAATTACAATGGAAATAAGGCCTCCTACTCATTCTCGAGTTCTCTTGCTTTGGGACTCTATCTCCTTGTGCATCAAGATTTTGTTTCCCATCCAAACTAGGAGTCTCGTGCATTAGGAGTTTCTTCCTTCAGGCATTAGGACTCAGTCTCCTACTTTGATTAGGAGTCTCATGTGTGCAGCCCATGCACTTTCTGTGCACTCAGCTTGTGTGTGTCTCGTGCACTTCATGTGCGTGCGAGCTATGTGCAGCCTATGTGCACGGCTCCATGCACTTGCCCAAGTGTTGTAGCCCTTCCGAAGTAACTTGTTTTCTTATTCCTTGTGTTGATATTGCATCCGCCTATGCACAATAACCCTTGTGCGAGCCAAGCCCTTTTCTTGGTCAGCACATCCGAGTCATGGCATTATACCCACGACTCTCCAGTCATCTCCTTGCTCAAGGTATTGCGCCCTTGTGCCACCTTGTTATCGTCTTAGGTCACTCATAGGGCCAAATTGTCACCCCATGATGCCTTAGTGTTGCATGGTCCGTGACAAGTGGTTGATAGTAGCCTTCATTGAGCAGGAAAGTTCTGAGTAGGGTATTAGAACTAGCTTGGCCGAGTTTCAGCACTTCACTGCCTGAGCTCTCGTTGATTTGCCCGAATTTTGTATAGTGAGGTCGTGGGCGAAAAACGAAGAGCACATACCTAAAATATCATTCGTTGAGTCGTCCTTTTTTCTAGTGATGCATTGCATATTTTGTTAACTGTATTTTCTTTTTGGTTGTCCTGAACATATATTTCTCACTTAAAGTGGAAAGTGTGAGAGCCCTCATTTGAAATTTGTTCCAAGAAGTCACAATTTGTGATTTTGAGTTAGATGTATGGCTTGCATTTAGTGATGAAGAGGAGAGTGAGTTATGCTAGAGCCTTCATTTTTAGCTAGTGCTGTTGTGAGCTTGTACATAACTACCAAATGGTTTTCATCTTATAATTAGAACTTTTTGTCTATCATCCTATATAGGTCTTTTGTGCGTAGAAGCTACGAAAGATACCCATGTTGAGGTCCATTCACTCATGCTAATTTGCACAGTTTTTGTTCCAATTATATATTTCAGCTTTTTCAATTGTCAGTCTGATATTTGACGTGTCGACATTGAACCAGGACCCATACTAGAAGTCTACAAAGAATTGTTCTTCCCCATGGATTGAAATATCGGTAAATACAGATATATCAGTACTTGGATTTTACGGATATATCGAAAATATCAGAGAAATATCGATGGATATTTTTCAACAAATATCGGTGAGACAAAAATTATCCAAAATTGATGGGAATGCTTAGAAAAATCCAAAGAATGATAAAATAAGCAAGAATATACATGTTAAAGTTATTTTATAAGTGTAATTGACATAAATATGGTCAAAGAAAAAAATATTGGTAAATAGTTTACGATACTTGGATTTTAAGAATAGAAAATATGAAATTTGGAATTGTACACTTAGAAAGTTAGAATTGAGTTAAGAAATATTTGATTTTATTAAATGAAAACAATTTACACATAAACATAATACATATGACATTGCAATGGTCCTTAATACCAAAATGAAGATCAATGTGGTTCCATCATATTGTTAGATGAAGGGAGCCCATCTTGTTGAAGACAATATTCATACCAGGACATGGAGTTTCAATAGTATTGATTGTATGTACGAACATGTCATGCATAAATTTCTTGAGTCCTACCGACAACCTGTCCATGGATGGGAAATCCAGGGTTTTCCCATGTGCTCGTTTGAAATCCTTGTTGTTGTATCTGATGTGAAAGGTAGTATGGCAATTGTGTAGAAGAAGGATAGTTATACCTTTCATACTCTTCATCAGTGGAACTTGAAAGATTTGGAGGAGGCTGACCATAACTCATTGTATAAGGGGCATAAATGTTGGCTTCGTTTGATGAATCACTAAATTGAGTCTCTACACTCATTGATTCAAAACTGGCCGACAATGAGTCCTCGTTGTATGGCATCATCCTTCGTTGTCTTCCTCTATATGGCTTTCCAATGACTCCAACACCTGGACCGGCTCTTCTAGAGCCATGGTCTTCATCTTGAGTACAATGTGTGAAATCATCTTCACTAGTAAATGCCAATGGTTGTCCACTTTGTTGTTGTTGTCTAACATCCCCTTCATCATTTCCAGGGTTGCTACCATCATTGGTCCCCTCTCCTCTTGAACCATCATAACCGGAAGCGAAAGTACCAGTAGCACTAGGTTTACTACTATGTTCAACACTTGTGGAGTCAAAAGAAGGTCGAGAAGTGATTGTCGGCAAAGAAATTCCTTGTGGAAATGAATCTCTTGTGTCTTGGCTGAAACTATCAGTATGAACTTCTTTGGATAACACCTGATCAACATCAACACCTGCTTCTCGGACATGTGCAGCAATTTGTGGGTTGGGATTTCCATCTTCATCATCTAAATAAAGAGGTCTAACCCATTGAAACAATTGGTTACTACAAGAAAATGTACTTTTCGTGACAAAAATTTAAGGGCGAATTCTAATTTTGTCGCTAAAAGTAACTTTTACCGATGAAATTTTAGATGTTGTCAATAATGCCAATTTTCTACAAACTTTTCGTAATGAATTTGAAATTTTTGTCGCTAAAAGATGTGGCGGGAAAATTTGGCGCTTTTTTTTTTGCGCAAACACTTTTGTGACAAAAATAAACTATTTCCCTACGAAAATATTTATCACTAATTATAATTTTTGGTGATGAAAATAATTTCCTCACTAAAAGTTACAACCTTTTATCTATTTTTGCTTACAAAATGGTTTCGTCAGTAATTATATTATTTCCTGACAAATTGAGTAATTTTGTCACCAAATAATGTTATTAAATTGTGATATTAATAAAGAATATTAATAAATAAGTAGATTATTTATACTATGAAATAATACAATATATATTTGTTGACACTTAATATTTATACTATAATATTTTATTTATATAAATAATAATAAAAATTAAGGATCCACAAAATTAAATACTAGAATGTAGATTTATTTAAATTTAAATGTTCTATTATGAAATAACAAAAATGTAAATTCTTTAAGCAATTAATATTTATAGTGTAATATGTTATTTATATTTATATATATATAAATAATAACAATAGATAATCCAAGATATGTAAGATTACATCCTATGATATCAATTTATTTAAATTTCAATATTATTATATGGTGCTACACATACATAAATACTACTAAATGATTTTTATTATATTAGGTAAAAGTTATCCATACAAGTCCAATGTAGTATTAAATTTATGTTAGCTATGAATAAGTAAATTTATTCAAAATCATACCTTATCCACTCAAGAAGTAAATTTATACTAACATTTAGTTACCTAGTTTAAATTAATAATTTTTTTTTAATTATTACTTGGTTTTTAAATAATTGATCAGAATTAACTTTCTCAAATAAATTGTCTAGTATCTATAAAAACATTATACCTACATAAAATTCCAAATATTATTTATGTGTACGAAGATATCATATATTATTAATAAATAAATAAGTATAAGTTAAATATTATATGATATAATATATTGTAAGTACTATATGCCTAGCTCTATTTTCATATTTACAAAATAAAAAATGTCTGATATATATAGCACATATGAAATTCTATATAAATATAAAGTTTTTTTAAAAGTTTTCAACCACATCTTTATTAATAATTGGTTATTTTATTTTTTATTGATCAATTATATATTTATTATTTTTAATTATTAATTACTAATTTATCAAAATTGATCAGTTATTAAGAATAAAATCTTAAATTATACCGCAAAATAGTAACTTCTATGGCTACTAACTTGTAAAGGAGTTTTTATACTTGTATGCATTTTTAATCAAATATTTAAAACAAATGTAGTTATAAAAATAATTGAAATATATCATAAATTATTATATGATTTATATTTATAGTGTTTCATTATGTTTGATATTTTTGTTTGGAATAGATGAGAAAGGGAAAGAAAAAAAAATGATGTAGAATCCTAATTTCATTTTGATCATTATTTTATTAATGTCAATATGAGTATTACACTTTGGCATTCTCCTAACATTGTCTTTCAATTATACTTTTATTTTATATTTCAAATTTATCACTTTAATCCATAAGTCTGGAATTGAATTTATTCTAGCTATTAATAAACTATAGTCCTCTAATTTGTTCTCATTCAACATTAGGTTTGTTTAAAGGTGACAAAATTTGATATGACTTGTCAATATGACTTGAATCTAACACCCTTTCATGATTTTGGGTTGAGTATAATTGAGTTCAAGTCAAATTCATGTCGACTATGGAGAGTGACCTTAAATAATATAAGGTCCCAATTCTGATCACCAATTGGTTTTCAGAACAAATGGGGGCCTTGTCATAAAATACTCTGTGGTTAAGCGTGCTGCAGTCAAAGAAATCTTAGGATGAGTGACCCACTGGGAAGTACGGAGCACCTCGATTTACAAGTGGTATCAGAGCTTGGTCACATGTTTGATGGGTGAGCTAGCATTGTGGGTGAATGGCGAAGGCCTGGGGCATGGCCAAGACAACTAACAAAGATGGTAGACTATCACCGACGAAATTAATTTGTTACCAAAAATATTTGGCAATAAAAATAAAATTCGTCGGCATTAAATATTGACGACTTTTGGGACAAATTTTATTTTTTTCGTGACAAAAATTCTTACTTTTGTCGATGAAATATTTCGTTGGAAAACACCTTCAATGACAAAATTTTATTTCATCAAGGAAAACTTTGGGCGACGAAATAAGATTTTTGTCATGAAACTTTTAGCGACGGGTCTAGGGCGACGAACAAGGCACGAAAGAATTTTCGTTGGGGAATGTTTTTGTAGACGAAATTTAGACTTTCAGTGACAAAATATTTTGTCGCTAAAAGTCAATTTTCTTGTAGAATTATCTTCTTCTTCTTCACCAACCCCAACTGCAATGTCAAGTAAATCGAGGTAATCTTTCTCTACAACTTTGTCATTTTTTGCTTCCATGTCACGTATCTTTAGTTTCATGTTATAACAATAGAAAACTAATTGTTGGAGCATCGGGAAAGCAAGCCAATTTCTTTGCTTTGTATGAATTAAGGCAAATGTGCTCCAATTTCTCTCACAAGCTGAAGACGATGCAATTTGCGATAAAACCTTGATGGTCAACCTTCTTAATGTAGGAGTATGATTTCCATACATGAACCACCATTCAGCTATAACCAAATAAATGATATCAATACTTATATTGGAAAGCTACAATAATATGCTAATGAAATGAATTATTAATTCACAAATAATACTCATTGGGAACCATTTCTGACCTCGAAGCAATCGTTTGTCAATCATCGAATCCTCTTTTTGCATCTCGGAATAGTATAATCTACATATTAAATAATTGAAAGTGAAAAAGTTGAGTAAATGAAATTCAATTATTTAATTTATATTATAACTCTAATAATTTACCTCATTTCCAAATTGACTAAGACCTTCTAATGTAGGATCTAATTTCATAAAGACTTCATGAACAGCTTGACGTAGATCAGGATCAGTACCAACTCCACGTTTATATTGAAATCTTGGATTAAGAAAGAATGCAACAATAGTAAAGTCGAAAGTAAAATTAGAATGTTATGAAATAAACATATTAAATACCAATAACTTTCGAAGATGAATAATACTTACCTGTTGCATGAAAATGATGTTTAAGAGTTCTATCCCAACGATCTGCGATTATTTCCAACACCCATTCTTTAGCATTAAGTCAAATGAGGTTCTCTTTCATAACTCGAATCAATTCGTACACAAATGGTATTGTAGAAACAACTTCTGAATCGACAATGCAAAGAACCGTGTATAGTGCCTCATATATTGACACTAGCTTTCCCAATCTCTCCCAGTACGCATGGTCAAACATAAGTTTTTCAACTTCTTTGCCAATTAATGTGCGACTTAAGTTGTGTTGTGCTCATTCATCACTGATAAACACTTTCTTCAAGTTTGCTTTCTTTTTCAAAAGACTGTCGAGGGCAATATAATTGGTTGCAAATCTTGTTGCTCCAAGACGAACTATGTCTCCACCACACACCTTCTGTATCTGCGCAAGCAACCAACTATGGTTATTAATGAAGTTGGTTATCTTTCGAGCCTTTGTAATCACATCTGCAACACTCATCCTTTTACCGATGTCTTCGAACATTAAGTCGATGCAATGTGTTGCACACAAAGTCTAATAAAGATTGTATTTCTTCATTAACAACTTCCCTGCCTTCACGAATGCCGACCCATTATCTATAACTATTTGTACCACATTTTGTTTGCCAACTTCCTTGATCACATCCTTCAATAAACCATATATGTATTTGTTGTCTTTTATATTATTTGATGCATCAACATATTTGAGGAAGATTGTGCTACCTTCTGAATATACCATGAAATTAATTATGCTTAATTTCATGGGCCCAGTCCATCTGTCACACATAATCGTGCATCCATAAGCCTTGCACTTTTCTTTTTGAATATAGACATAAGCTTCCATGTTTTTGTACTCCATATCCAAATACTTGTGTTTGATTTCATAAGAGATTGTGGTTCTATACCCATACCTACCATCCATATATAATTAAAGCATATAAGAACATTTGTGGCAATATACTACATAAATAGTAATGATATTGTTAAAATGAATACAACTTTTAAAATTATAGTAATTACCTGCTTGTTGTGCACCAACAATCATGTTTTTGAAGTGGTGAGAGTCTACTTTACTAGGCAGAACACTCTCATATATGAAGAACTTACTAATCAAACGTCCCATGGTTTCCTTGATGGCACCACATTTAAAAAGATTTTTCATATTTTTCTGTCTTGCTACTAAAGATTTGTATAATGAGGGTGCATCAGGCAGTGATGGATCTGAATATCTAACACTTTGCGATTTTCACATTTGCCTTGTTGGATTGGTTGGATGTGAAGACTCACCTATTATAATTATTAAAATTAAACATATATGTTAATTTAATATTATTGATAAAGTTGATAAGAAATAGTAATAATTCAAATTAATATTATACTTATTTTTCTTTTGCCTTTTACAAAATGTTCTTCTTATTGTCGATTCCATTTAGTAGCTTTTGATGCTTGAATCGCCTCTCTATAAGCATGCCACTCATTAGGGTGCATGTCAGTCGGATACATATACACATCATCATCATCACCACCAAGGTTCTCCTCATTGTCCTCATCAGTTACATGCCTATGTCTTCTTCCCATTGTGTCTCGCAATTCAAATCAAATATCTTCTATATCTACAGCTTTCTTCGCTTTTGTCTTATTTTTTTGCTCTAGAAGTCGTCTTATTTCTTGTTTCACTTCTGAAGGCACGTTAGGACACTTTTTTGTATTTGAATTAGGACCTGTATGTGATAGGTGAAATTGAAAACGAGTAATCCCACCACTCTTTATTGCCAACCCAGAGTAATTGCATACTGTTCCATTTTTGTTCCTTTCCATAGGTGTACAATATTTCCAACAAGGATCTCGACCCATGATACTGCTTCCACTAGCCATTTTCTAAAATTGAATTATGAAACTAATATCAAATTTAAAATTATTAAAGATAAAACATGTAAGAAATTTAATATTTATGAAATTGATAAGAACTAATAAAAATTGAAATTAAAATTAAAATTAAAATTAAATTACGCATATATGAAATAGATAAACATTACATTAAAATTTCAATATGAATTAAATTAAAATTAAATTAAATTAAATTAAATTTACATATTCATGAAATTGATAAGAATCATTACTAAAAAAAATTAAAATTAAAATTGAATTATGCATATATGAAATAGATAAACATTACAATTACATTTCAATATGAATTAAATTTAAATTAAATTAAATTAAAATTGCATGTTCATGAATTTGATAAGAATCATTATTAAAATTGAATTATGCATGAATTAAATTTTCATATGAAACTAAATATGCATATATGTCAAATCAATTTCCATTCCATATGAAATTTAATGTTAATATGACAAAATTTCAAATTAAATAATATCAATTAAACTATATATAACAAATAAAATTGAATTATGCATAATAAAAATAAATTTTATGAAAGGTAAGACATACCTTAATTAGCCTTGACTTAGAGTTAATCCCCTTCACCACCAAATTTTCAAAATTAAAAATTTTTGCTAGAGATCAAAAAAATAAAAATTTAGAGCAATAGAACAAGATCAAAATTTGATGTATGAAATGGAATGGAATGTGGGTATTTATAGGAATTTTTTTTTTGTCAAACTAACCGTTGGATGGTCAAATAGCCGTTATAAATTAATTTTAACCGTTGGATCAAATTTTGGTTCAAATTTCACCATTAGATCTTCATATAACCGTTGGAAACACTTCATAGCTGTTGGATCAAGTGAAGATTGATTTTCCACCATTGGATCACAAATCTGACCGTTGGATGCCTTTACAAATACACGAGTAAAATCTGGGTCATCAGATCCTCAAAAATTCAAATATGGTCGTTGGATCAAATTTCATAAGTTTTTTTAAATAAACAAAAAATCGTCGATTTTTCAAAAAAATCGCCAATTAATCGCGATTCTACCAAAAAATCGCCGATTAATCGCGATTTTATCGGCAATATATGGAGAAAATCAGCGATTTTTTGTACTCGTTCTCCGACTTCTCTACGCGTTCCACCACTCGCGATTTATCTTCGATTTATCGATGCTTCAACGATATTTTGTCAAAATATCGACGATTTTGCCAATTTTTTTACGATATTCCCGAGAATCGATAATCGGGGGCGAATAACGTATCGAGGCCGACCGATATCCAAAATTTTGACGAAATATCGACGATAAATTCCGACTTTTCAATCCGTGGTCTTCCCATAGTTGTGAAACTTCGTTTCTATAAGACCAAATAACTTATTTGTTATGTTTTACTTCAGCATATCATCCAAATGCAATGATTTCCGATAAACCAATTAGAGCAGAAGCCCTAGATTGCTTCTTGGTTCTCATTCGAGACCTTTTTCTTTTTTGCAACGCCAAGGTCCTAATTACTACATCACAAGGTCCTTATTTGATGACCATGATACGAGTCATCAAAATCGCTTTTGTCACAATTGTTTAACTACTTACCAAGCTCCACTTGATGGACGGTGTTTCAACTGATGCTACCTATACTTTCTTACCAGAAGCCAAAACCATTCTTGAAAATGCAGAACATTTGGGCCGATGCTGCACCAAAGCTGCTCCATAAGAATACAAGTCTTTCATATAATTACGTCAGCATTGAAACCATATTAGCATCTCAAACTTGTTTCTCGAGATTGTACTAAGTAATCGGCCCAGCTGAACTACCCAGCTTTGTTTCTTTAATATTTTCTAATTAACATGAAATGCTATGAATAAAAACTGGGTAGAAAACCCAGTGAAAAAATATTTCCAGAGGAAGGCATACAAAACAACAGGTTCAGGTTAATGGATTGAACTTTACTTGGCAATAGGTGGCTGAGCCAACTGTTGCAGTTGATGGACGACGTGGGACATTCTGGGACGCATAGATGGGACATGCTGTGTGCAGGCATACACAAGGTCCACTACCTTCTGAATGACACCAGCTTCTGGAATATCAGCAGAAGAAGAAGATATGAGAGGGTCCAAAAGCTCGGGATAGCGGTGAGACTGCACCAGAGGTGTGGCCCATTCAAATATACTTTGCCAACCTACTGAGTCAACTGCCTGTGCAGGCCTACGTCCACTCACAATTTCAAGCAGCAGCACTCCAAAACTGTAAACATCACTTTTGGTTGTAAGCTCATTTCTGTACACAAATTCTGGAGCAAGGTATCCATACGTCCCACCGGCCATTACTGTCCCCTGATGCATCACTTCCCAAGAAACAAACTTTGAGAGGCCAACCCCCATTAGGTGTGCACCAAACTCTTCATCAAGCAGTACATTACTTGCTCGTATATCCCGATGTACAACATGTGGCTTCACCTTGTCATGCAGAAACCTATTTTGAGACAAAAGCAGGTCAGTTGCCAAGTGAAAAACACAGGTGCGGTAATTAAATCACTACATCAGTAGACCTTGCTTTGCAATCACATGTATCATGACTTTGAAAAACATTAGAAAAGGGACTAACAATGCAAAGACCTCCACAATAATAAAATTCATAGTGGTGAATTTGAGTATGGTCACACTCCATTGCTTCATCATTTCCTTCTATTCTGGTCAAGGTTGCTATGCCTGCAACAATTAATAAACAGATTGGGAGCAACTTTTATTTATTCCATATGTCGATACATCAAACCTTTAGACTTGAACGAATTATGGTGCTCTTTTTCGACATGCAGAGTTACCCACAAAACTATTGCCAACTACAATAGCTTCATCAGAATCAAACCTTATTTAGCTCAAGGAAAAGGATGAAACATGTTGGAAATTTTGTCAAGATTATAAAGATGTTAGCCATAGGTTATTAAATTTCATTTATACCTATCAAAAAAAATTAAAGATGTATGCTACAGGTTAATGAGCATAATGCATCACCATATAAGTTGCATTCAACTACTTGGCAACTCTAGGAATGCATGAGGTTTGACTTGAAACTGATTTTTTTCTTGTGGTTGGGGTGGGGGAGAATGGGGAAAGTTGAAATTTGATGGCTTCATTTTAAAATCCATACAAATTGATAAATTATGAAAAAATTCAAATATTCTTAAATCTATGGGTTGTATATGAAATGAATCAAATATCTGGAATTGTGATTTTCCAATCATATGATTAACTTGTTATGAAAGTTCAGCTATTAGAGTGCTTATTAGAGAGTGACAATCAAGTTTTTCCAGATAATTTAGAATTGCCTTAAGCTGACTTTCAAGCGAACTTTTCTTTTTTCATACATAAACACACAATGTGCATGCTAAAGCTGTAAAATGGTTTGAGACTTACAAATGTGGTTTTCCACTCTTTTGTAAACTTGAGATGGTTTCTTGAGTTGGAACACCTTTCAAGAGAGAGAGAAGTTGAAAAGAGTAGGAATAGTTGAATAAGCTACTGCCTGAGTCATTTCTCCTAAGGCAAAAGTCAATATTTGGGTTTAAAGGGAATGGTCTTGAGGTATGCATCTGGTTTAAGTCTGCTTAGATTTCTTTAAAGTTTGGAAGTGACCCCTCAAGGGTGCTATCCCACCCAGTGTCCTAAGGTGAACTGGTCTAAGAATCACAGGCTAAAAGCAATTATTATATAAGCTGAGAAGTGAATGCAGAACATTGACTTCCCACCGGGAAGAGAATATGAAAAAGACAAGTTGGTAGACAGAGATGTGTTCCCAGCCAAGTGCTATGACAAGAGTGTGCAGGGGGATGTTTTAATCTGGTTGGAGGAGCAAACTAACATCATTACAGTTGAGGGGTAGTCAAATTAACACTTAAGTTCAAAATGGAGAGTTTCGGCCAAATGGACTTGTTAGAAAGTTCTTTTAGACCCTTTATTAACTTAGGTTGTTTTCTAATTGGGGAGTTAATGGTTTTACTGCAGCTATAGGAGTCTAGTGATTCAAAATTCCCTTATCAAATTCTTGAAGCAAATCATATACACCCATGCTTTGGTCACCTGGTTTTTGATTACCCTGTTGTTTGGATTCTAGTTTTAATGCTTTTATCAGGGACTAGTAAAAAGGCTGGTTGGAGGTATAACAACATTCAAACCAAAAATGATATAATTCAAAGAACTATAGGGAAGTAAGATACCCTTTGGGATGATCTTATCGTTAAACAGACCTTCAAAGACTCTTATCCTCACTCACTCATCTACACTTTTTATGGCTTTGTCCACATATCAAATCCCGTTCCTTTCTTTCCAACCAAATTTCTATGGAAATACAAAGTTTCATCTAAGGTCAAGATCTTTGTTTCGCTAGTAGCGCATAAGAAGGTACAATGACATGCCGTAGTTGAGACCTTTTAAATCCCTTAGTCCAAATTGATACACCTTATGTATGGGGAGTGGAGAAGCAATTGACCGTCTCTTTCTACATTGTGCAATAATTCAGGGGCTATGGCATAGATGCTAGGATGGATTAAATCCCACCTAAGAGCATATCTAACATCATGATCATTTCATATAAGGGTTTGGTGAGCTCCATTAGAGATAAACCCTTTGGCATATCACTTGTTTCACGTTGCTTTACATTATTTGACAAGAGAGAAATGCTAGAATCTTTGAGGATAAGTGGAGGATGATAGACGTGTGGGATCTACTTCACTTTTATTTTTGGACCTCTTGTTTTGTCACTTTTAAAGGCATTCATCTTAATGTTATTCAACTCAATTGACATTTGGTATGTAGACCCAAAGGGTTTGGATAGCAATGAGAGGAGCTTTATCCAGGTTTGAGAAGAGTATAGTTATATTTTGATAAGGTTTTTGCAATTGTGGGGAGGACTCTTCATCCTTCTCATGTACTTTTTATCTATAATTGATACATCTTTTGTTTCTAATAAAAAAAAAAAGATACCTATCATGGTTAATCCAATATTATGGAGATATTAAAGCAAGATGTTCTTCACAAATTCTCATCCCTAAAGTAAGGCGACTTAAAAATAAATGACCAGAAAACTATTTGAGCTACATGATTGGATCATCCTCCAGAACACAGTATGATTTACACCATATTAGAAGTTCCTTTTTAAGAATAATATAACCCACAAAAGTAAAAAAGAATAATATTTTATCTTTATATGAATCTTTTTCAGGAAAACAACATAGCTTCAAAAATGAAAGATAGAAGCAAACAGCATAAAAAGAATACCAGCTATTTCAGATCTATAGCTTGTTACTAAAGAGAGGTTTAAGGATTTATACGTACGCAATTCCTTGTGCAAGAGTTGTGGCAATTTTCATTCTCATGGCCCAATCCAAACTTCTGCCTCCCCTTGGTATGTGGTGTAGCCACCTGTCCAAGGGTCCATTGATTATAAACTCATAAACAATGTAGCGGTCACCATGGTCATAGCAGCACCCTTTCACAGCAACCAAATTTGGATGGTGTAGCCTAGCAACCCTTCCAATCTCAGAATAAAACTCCTTTTTCCTCTGGAAAGTAGACCTCTTCAGCCTTTTAACCGCCACCCTTGATCCATCAGGTAGAAGCCCGCTATACGTGCCACCTGTTTTGGCATCTCCAAGAAGCCGGTTTCCTTCACTGAAATTCTTTGTAATTGACCTCAGTTCCTCATTCGTGAAAACCTTCCATGAAGGGGGAACTAATGCAGATGCTGCTGGATTAGAGAGTTTGCGAGATCTTCTACGCCTCTTGCTACGCCTATATGCAAGGAGCCAAATCACAACAGCTAATGTCGTGCTGAGGATCAACCCACTAACAACTGCAAGGATAATAAGATATTCCTTGTGGCAGTGCATGTGGTAACATTTGTTCTCTGAAAGAAAATGGTAAAAAAAAATTCTCACTATGGATGATAAAATGAATTGAACAAACAATGAAAGACCAACACCTCAAGAATCTGGAAAATGAAATATCAACATGAACAACAATAACTTGGTTTGCAAAGGGAAAAAGAGAAAAATGAATTATATGGTAGCAAGAAGTTATGTAAAGCGAAACATGAGAATGTGATGGAGATGAACAAAAATCTGACTGTGGTATAAGTCAAAGGCATACCTATATCAATCATGCATATAGAAGCATGAGACATGTTGCATCTCTCACCAATGAGAGAAGTGGATCCATTTGTCACCAGTGTACAAGAATCAACTGAATTTTTTATGTGGCATGAAGAGTTGGTGCAATTGGGAAAGATTGATTCATTCCAATGTGATGTATTGTCAGACCACTTCCAACCAGCACCAAAAGTAGAGTTGACACGTCTCCCTCCAACCCAGCAGCCATTGTTGCTCTCACCACATAGATTTTGAACAGAGCTTAGTTCTTGGAATGATGTCAGTGCTGCCAAGTGTCCCCCTAAACTTTTACAGTAGGCCTCTGATACATCCCATGATTGAGGGTTTCCTATATGCCTAAAGCACTTATTCTTATCTGGGCCAGTGATCCAATCAGGAGGGCACAATGCTGTTGACAAAGGAATCAAAAATTTTCAATGATAATACTTGGAAATAACATGAATGATAAAAGATCAATTTCTATGTTTTCAGACCATCATTTCTGAATCAGTGCAGAATAATAGAGAGCAATTTCAGGTTTCTTCTGACAGATGTAAGTTTTTGGACACGCAATACCAGAAAAAGTTGCATCCAATAAGAATTTCATAGCTTATATTGAATTGAAAAACAAAAATGTAGGCAGAAAATGAGGGAACAATTAAATTCCACATTCCTTTAGATTCTGTAATCCAGTTGGTTTGTCTCAGGTGAAATTTGAAAGGAACAAAGGAACACTGACTTTGGCACTCTTTCTGAATCCCCTAAAAAGGCATTTTGGAGCAAGGGCATGCATAAACATCCATAAGGCTTTATCCAAGCTTCAACATCCAACAAGAGTTCCTTAAAGCAAGGAAGTTTAACTGCATTCTTTCAAAGCAGTGAGATGAACATAAGAACACCAAAGAGGCTGCTGTTTAATCCATCCAATAGGGATTTAGAGAAAGTTATAGGAGCGTTACAATAGCTAGTATGTCTCAAAATTGCACTAAGATGTGGGCTTTTTATTTGCACAAGCAAAAAAGGAAAAAAATGTGGGCCATAGTTTGTGATTCAACTGTGATAAGACATTCAAATTGGGCCATCGTGTCAAAATGACCTGACAAGAACATGTGTTCACTAATACAACCCTTCAACTCATTTAATAAATGAGGTAGTTCAAATTGTGTGTGAATTGACATAGATAGCCAGTTAATACTATTCTAACTTGTTAAACCCACTAACATGATTTTAACTCATTACACCTATTAGCACGATTATAACCCTTTTAGCCTATATAAAATTTTAAATATATAAAAATATTATTTTTAAAATACTGTTCAAGTCTTTTAACTTTCATCTTTTAATTTAAAATTTTTTTAAATCTTAAGTAGTTTAATTCTTTAATTTAAATTATAATATATTTAGTAATATAGAAAATAAATTTTAATTTTAATTTTACACGTGTTTATTATTTGATTTAATGGTTTAATTATAAAATATTTCTTTACAATGAAATAGTAATTTAGTTAGTTATTTAATTTTTTAGCTCTATGATATTTATAATTACAAAAGCATTTTAAATTTTGATAAATTTTAAATATATAAAACAAATGAATTTATATGAGTTGAACGGGTTATAAACAGGTTGGGTCATAGACGGGTTGGATTATAAACAGGTTATTTTGACACGATTAAGTGAATGAGTTAGACAACTTGAAGAGTCAAACCTGAGCAAGACCCAATCATTAAACAGGTTAACACAATTATGGCATGAACATGATTACACCTACCCTAACCCCCCAAAATTAGCAACATTTTCTAGTTGTATCATATCAAACTTGTCATCCCTATGGTACAAGACATGTGTTCTCCACTGGTCCTTGGTTCATCAGATTCTCAACCCTGAGTCCTTACTCTTGGATTATAACCAGTACTTTAGGCCTTCACATTCTCACTCAAAGCCCTTCAGCAAGTCAGGCACATGAACACACCTCCAGCAGTTGGGATCTGAATCGCAGACCATTTGGTACCTTGGCTTTCCTCTATTTTTTTTTTCTTTCCCAAATAAGAGCACTGATCTTTCCAATGATCTTTCCAATGGACTACTATTTTCAAATTTATATAGTATATTTTAAAATGAGGGCAAGGGCCTCACCCTGCAGTGCCAATTCATATGATGGTATCCCTTCAATCTGTTTCCAAACCTTAAACCATCACCTCCATCTCAAAGTAAAAGCTAAGCTAAATAGATTAACACCTTTTTTGTGCCAGTGTCCAGTTTACTGCTAGTAAAAAAGTGAAGGCTAATCAACACAGTACCAATATTCTGTGTTGCAAGCACAAACGAATGATGGCTTTCCAAGTTGTAGGATCTACTTTTGCGGCTTTGCCACACCCCAAAACAAGGAATTACTCTATAGAAGAAATATAAGTAACTACAACTTATATTTTTCTAATGTACCAAATAAGAAATACTAAAACAAAGAACGAAATAAGGATAATTCGTACCTTCCTTCCTAGACTCAAGTGACCGCCGTGATTCATGCAAGATCTAAAAGCCAAACTCAAGTTTCAGTATATAGTCAAAACAAGAGACGGAAATTCATGAACTTGCACATAAACCACATCCAATTTGCTTACAGCATCTGAGGCACGGAGCTGGAATACAAGGCAAGAAATCACCAGCAAAGGAAACTGCAGACGCACCAGCTTCCCTTCCATGAAAACAATTTCATAAACCCTAAAAGTAGAAACCAACAGCAACTAATAAGGTTGTACACGGAAAGGAAAATCAAATTTTCGGTAAGGATTAACAGAGAAAAACAAAAATAAAATTCTCAGTTCTTGCTGAGAACCAAGGAGATGAAAAAGAAAATGAAAAATTGAGCATAAATGTAGAAATGCCATTTCCTATTCTACTTTGAGCAGTTGATAAACCTAGAAGGATAAATATGGTTGATGATCGTACACAAACCCTAACACTCTTGTAGTTGTAGGACAATTTCTATCAGTTTTCACACTTTTCTCGGAAAGCAAACGGAAAATAAAAGATGTGGTCGGGAACGAGTATTCTGACCGTGTAATGGCTCAGCCCGGTCTCATTCCTCTTTGGAATTCGGTGACCCTCCGACTTGGGGTCTTGACCAACTGAGTCACTCCCGCAAAATATATTTGCAGATGCTTCAGTTGAATTGGGCTGATCGAGGCCTATTTTTGTCTTCTTATTTTTCCTTTCCAAGCCCAAATCCACCCATCGAAAAGAGTCCGAAATCAGTTATTCAGATTGGTACCAACATAAATGTCCTTGTGTCAGCGCGTGTCAGAGTTTGGTGGTGAATATTTATTTAGAGGATTTCAGTCTTGTTTCGTAGGAAGAAAGACTTTGGATTTACTTAATTTTTTAAAACCTAATTAATCCTTTTTTTAATCTATTTTTTTAGATGACTTTATTAAATAAAAAAAGAATATAATTTTAATATAGAATTTACATAAAAAAAATTTTAAGAAAAACCATTTTTTTTTTACTTATTTTACCTTATTTTTGTTTTTTAAAAATTTGAGGAATAAGGGTAAGAAAATATAATAGAGAGAAAAATAAATAAATAGATTTAAAGCTAATAAATTTACATATTTATTTCAAGTATATTTAATTTATTTTTCTTTTCATATAAAAATTCAATAATCTAAAAATATATAAATTTTTAAATAATTTTTATTATATATTTTTTTTTTGGTATTTTTAATGGTAAATCAAATATGAAAAAAATAATTTTCTTTCATTCTTTTTTAAATCAAATAAACTTAAAGTTAAATTAGAAAAATTTTGGGAATTTTAAAAATATTAGAAAATTTTATTTATTTAGATTTCTTATTGTAACTAGTCAAAAGAAAAAAAAAAAAGTAAGGTAATAAGAAAACCACTTCGACGTGGTAAAGTCTCATCTTGTGTGGTGGCCAAAGTGACAATAGTCACATTGAACCCTTGAATATGTTCAAAGATCTCAAATATGTGTTGAAGATCTTGAAATGATCTTCCAATTTTGGGGAGTAAAAAGACATAGGAAAGGAAATAGGTTATAGACATAGGACGATTAGAAGTACTTATTTTGATTCTTATGAGTAGAAAAAGAATTTCAATATTCGAAAAGGAATCTAATTTACTATTTACATTCTAAATAAAGGAGCCTTAGACGTGAGTTAGACGTGAGAAAGCACTCGTAAATAACAAGCAAATATCAATGGTGAATGCATTTACATTCATTATAATATATTCTTATTCCCTTTGGGTGGTAAAGAAAGGTGGTTTATCTCGTGAGATGGATGAGGTAGCATGTCTAACTAATCTAGGAATTGCATAATAGACTAATGTTCCAAGATGGCTTGCGAATTTTTAAAATATTTTATAAAGAGTTAAAAATATATATATTATATTTTAAATCATGACTATCATTTGTTTACATAATATCAATATTTATGTTATTATTATATTTATGTATTTTTTTATAATAAATAATTATTTTCACTCTTTCATTTGTTTCTATAATATTAATATTTAATCTTATTATGCTCATTTATTTTGATAATAAATAATTATTTGCATTCTCTATTTTTTTTAGATAACATTAATAAATGATATTACCTTTAGAAAATCCCTAAAATACCCTTTACTATTAAATGAAAAAGCTAACTAGTCATCCCACCTTTCTCATTTTTTTTTTCTCTCTCTCACCCTTCTCTCACCTATTTATTAATGGGACCAAGTTGAATCATTTTTCTCCATCAAATTGAATATGAAAGAATTTCTCAATCATTTTTCTCCATCA
The DNA here is from genome assembly GCF_004353265.1 of Vitis riparia. Lineage (NCBI taxonomy): Eukaryota > Viridiplantae > Streptophyta > Magnoliopsida > Vitales > Vitaceae > Vitis > Vitis riparia. The sequence goes on along the minus strand of NC_048446.1, from coordinate 9,938,427 downwards.
AATTGAATTTGAAAGATAAATGGTTAAAAATTATTATTGCGAAATGCATGTTTGAAGTAAATAAACTTTTAAATACCCCATCAAATATTATTCTTTTTTTCCAAACTTACATAATATATATTAAATATTTTTAAATACCTTGGAAACTTTCATAATATATAATAAATATTGTTATTTATTTCAAACTTATATTATTTCTCGTATATATTAAACAATTTTTAAACACCTCATAAAATATTAGTATTCTTGGTTTGTTGTAATTTGCAAATTAGACATCATCAAATATATATATATATATATATATATATATATATATATATATATATATATATATTTTGCAAACTTATAGAATATATAATAAACACTCTTTAAATACCTTAGCAAATATTTTTTTTGTTTCTTACTTATAAAATAATAAATATGTTATAAATTATTTCTTATATATTAAATAATTTTTAAATACCTTGTAAATTTTATTTTTTTTCTAACTTGAAAATTAGACACAGTGTTTATTACTTCTCATATTATTTTCGTGTTTACATTATTTCTAAGATTAATTTACCAACCTTCCAATAATTTTGAAAGTGTAAATAGAGTAATGACATAATTAAAGTACATTCAAAATTTCTCCATTCCAAAATTACTTCATTGCTCCCCACTAATCTTAAATATTTTTTAAATAGAGATTTAAATATTTAAAACCATTAAAATAAATATTTTCTTATTAAAACAATTTTTTAAAAGTAATAAGATAAAAATCATGAAATCTTCAAAACTATAATTACAACAAATATTTTTAATTTTAAAACTAATTTCATAATTTAAATTAATGATTTAAAAAAATAAAAATGTTACTGTGGACCCCGCATTTCGGCTCATGCGTTTCCCACTCGACGGCGAGCTCGATTTTTGTTTCGAAAAATGATTTTTATTGGTTAAGAAAAATGACTTGGAGTCGCCACTTATTTTTGTTTTATTTTTAAAAGGGTAAACAAAATAAGAAAGAAAAACTCTAAGTATGACTCCTTAATTTGGAAAAGGCAGTCTACGAAAAACCGGATTGGGTTCGGGAATTAGGTTACTTATCGGGAAGGTACGGTAAAAACCGTAACACCCCTCTAAGCCCCTAAAGTCAGGTCTCTACTAATAAAATGAAGCAATCATGACAATTGATGAGGGAATTAATGAATACTCAGAGTGATCATGCACATGTGAGAATCGGGACATGCATAGACAACAATTAGAGGGAAAATGGGTACATACCTGGGCAACGATCCGCCATGCGCTATCAATAGAGGGGTTAGTGCACAATTTAGGAATAATTTCTAGCATGCATGTCAGAGGGCAGGATAAATCAATCATGTATCATAATCAAATCGATCTATTAGTCAATCAATCGATCAGTCACATATGTGGGGCCCCCACCAAAACCCGTTTATTTTGCATGAATTAATATCACAGATTCCATTATTCCGGAATTATGAAGAAAAGATTCATGCTTGTTAAAATTAAGAGGAGTACAAGATTATTTGAAACCCGAATGGAATTAAAACAGTTGGAGAGAAAACTAGATTTTCTTGAAATTTATTTGAAAATTGGAATATTGGGAATTGAATTTAAGAATTGGAATTTTGGAAATTAAATTTGAAAGAAATTGAAAATCTTAAAATTATTTGGGAAGTAAAAATTGTGAAAGTTAAATTTAAGAATTTAAGTTTTAGAAATTAAATTTAAAAGAAATTTGAATTTTGGAAATTATGAGAATTTGAATTTTGAAAATTAAATTTAAGAATTGGAATTTTAAAAATTAATTTTTGAAAGAAATTGGAGTCTTGGAAATTGAATTTAAGAATGAAAATTTTGGAAGTTATTTAAATGTTGAATTTTTAAAAATAAACAAATAAATAGGTGAGTAAAATGATAATGATTAAATAAATTGATATGAAAATTGAAATTTCGGAAATTGGAATTTAGATTTTAAAAATGGAAATTTATACGATTATTTGAAGATAAAAGTTTTGGGAATCAAAATTTTGGAAAATTAAAATAAATAAATAAAGATAGAGAATTAAATTGGAATGTTGGTGCACACGCGTGAAAGGAAAAAAACAAAGGCAATTTAAGTGGAGGAAAACAGTAAAAAAATTAAATTAAATTGGGTTAGGTGGCTGCAAAAGAGAATGGGAAGAATGGAAATGAGTTGACCAAGTTGGGGCCCTCATTCCAAGCTTCACTTCTCCACGTGTTCAACTTCCTCTTGTTCTCCTCCCTTCCTCTCAGCTACCACAAAAATGAAGTGGCCTTCCTCTTAGCTTCTTCTTTCCCCTCAAAACCGCTCATCCATGGACATAACCCACACGAACCAGCAATAATAATAAGGGAATTCACAGCTCACTTTTAGTAAAGGCCACTCAGCATTTTCCGTTCTTAGCCTCACAACCCAACAATGAACTCACCAATTTAAAATAACATGTATGGCAGAAAAAAAAATGTAGGGTAACATGAAGCATATGAACCCATAAATGTTATAGCCTCAAGTGAAATCACAGAAAATGAGAAAATGGCATAGCAATCACATTCAAATGGTGAATGAAAGCTAAAACAACAAGGCGAATGCATGAATATGAAAATATAATGAAAAACATGAACAGAAGAAGAAAGAAAAGAAAAAAAAAAAAAACCACAAAGCACGCACCTAGAAAGCTCTTTTCCAGCAAAAATCTGTGAGAAAACCCTTGAGTTCTTCCCTTCTCCCTTTCTCTTTTTCCCTAGCCGGTTCCTACCTTCTCTGACAAGTCATCACCTGCTTCCTTTGCTATTCATCACATCAGCAGCATGGCTTCTCTGTCTCTTGTAGCTGGTCCCACGCATGGAGAGGGGTCCCCCCCACACTTCTCGGGTGCTGCCAGCTCCTCTAATGCTATATATATAAAAAAACTAAATACCCCTTGGCTCTTCAAAAGAGGGTCTACAGATTCATAACACAAAGCAAAAGTATCTCACTGTAACAATCTACTACAACACCTTGAAAATCTTGTGACAAGAGTTAGATCTTCATCAACACTTTGAGATGGAAGTGTCATATTCTTATGTATGTAGTGAAGAAAGTAGAAGTGTCATATTAGTACCGAACTCTTAAGAGAATTTTGCCCTTAAAGTTGCTTAGGACGATAACCCTATTAATCCTATTGGTTCCTTCAAACCATGGTAAAAAAAGGTTGGACATAAAGATAATAGATGGTGTGATTATTGCCATAAACTAAGACACACAAAGGTGACATGCTGGATGTTGAATGGAAAGCCATCAGTTGGTAATAAAGGAAACAACTAGCCTTTTAAAAAGACTTATCAAAGTGTTATTGAGAACTCAAAACCAAAAAGTGCTACTCAATCCTTGGAGAAGGCTCTTTTCACTAAGGATCAATTAAAGCTCTTGTATAAGATGATGGGATATACTAAGAATTCCAATAACTTATCCTCCCTCCTCGCATAATTAAGTAATATCCATGCAACCCTTAATATTCTTGAAAAATCTCCATCTAAGCCCTAGACCATTGATTCGGAGGCTTCAAATCACATGACCAATGAAACACATCATTTTCTAACCTATATAATCCATGCCCGAAAAAAAAAAAAAAAGGTAAAGCCACAATTGCAAATGGATCTTCTATCCACATTAATGGCAAAGGTTCAATTTATCTTTCTCCTTTATTGCCTTTAAACTTTGTTCTTTATGTACCTAAGATTGCTTGCAATTTATTGTTTATTAGCAGGGTGACAAAGTCCCCTAATTGTTGTGTAACTTTATATCCCACTCATTGCATTTTTTCAAGGCCTAGCTATGAGGAAGAAGATTGATAGCGTTGAATAGAGAGAAGGATTGTATTACTTAAGTCCTAAAGCCAAGAAAACTACGTAGGTTCATCTTTCAAAGATTGCTAATAATAAAGAAAAATAAGTTAGGTTGTTACATTATAGATTTGGTCATCCAAACTTTGTCTCTTAAATTACTATTTCCTCAATTATTTATTGATTTTGAACTTTCCAAATTTCGATGTCAAGTTTGTGAGTTGTCTAAGAGTTATCATGTTCCTTTTCCTTTGAGCAATATAAAATATGAAATTCCTTTCTCTATGATTCATAGTGATGTATGGAGACCATCTTAAGTTGTTTCTTATTTAGCCAATAAATGGTTTGTTAGTTTTGTTGATGATTGCACTAGAACGACATGGATATACCTTCTAAAGGAAAATTAAAAATTTTCTCCTTTCTTCAAAACATTTCATAAGATGATCTAAACCCAATTCCATACCAAAATCCAAGTGTTAAGGATCGATAATGGCAAAGAGTATTTCAATACTATTCTAGATTCATATCTTCTTGAAAATAAGATTTTACATCATTCTTCTTGCAATGATACATCCCAACAAAATATAGTGGTTGAGAGAAAAAATAGGCATTCATTTGAGGTAGCTAAAGCTTTGATGTTTACAAGAAATGCACTCAAAATTTACTTCACTGATGTTGTGCTTATTGTTGTCTATCTTATTAAGCGTATGCTATCAAAGCCATAAACATGAAAAGTTTTATCAATGTTCTTAAGTGCCATTTTCCCGATGTTAATGTTTTTGGTTCTTTTCCTCTTAAAATATTTGGGTGTGCTACCTTTGTTCATATTCATAGTCGGAAAAGGTTTATTTGTGGGAGATACTATAGACTAGTGGGAAAGTTGATTTATTTGTTGCATACTAAACCCGTTATAGCATACACAGTAAGTGTGGTAAGCCAATCTATACATTTACCAACAAAATGCCACATGTATGTTGTTCAAGGGATTCTTAGATACTTAAAAGGCTATTCCTAGAAAATGATTATTATTTAAAAAAAAATGATCATCTTCTTGTTGAAGCATACACAAATGCAAATTAGGTATGTTACAAAAAAGATTGAAGATCAACATCAGGTTATTACACTTTTTTAGGAGGAAATCCTGTGACATGGGGGAGTAAAAAATAGCTTGTTGTAGCTAGATCAAGCATTGAAGTTGAATTTTGAGCCTTAGCACGAGGCATATGTGAAGTAATATGGATTAAGATCCTATTCAAAGAATTGCATATGGAACTTAAAGACCCTATGAAGATTTATTGTGATAATAAAACAACTATTAACATTGAAGATAATCCAATTCAACATGATCAAAACTAAACATGTTGAGGTGGATAGACATTTCATAAAGAGTAAGATTGAAACTTGAATGATTTCTATACCTTTTGTGACTACTGAACAATAGTTAGCATATATTTTCACAAAAGGGATCTCAAGTATCACGTTTAACTATTTTGTTGGCAAATTGAGAATCCATGATATCCATGCCTCAACTTGAGGGGGAGTGTTAGAATATGTCATTGATTTTATATATTTTATTTTATTTTTATTTATTATATTCCATATTTTATAGACAAATATTAGATTTAGGAATAATTTTAGAAATGGTATATTTTTAGGATCTGATTTAGTTTCTAATTTTTTTGTACAATTTGTTTACATATTTCCTTTTAATCTTTCCATTGGAATGTGAATTGAGAAAATTTATTTTTCTTTGCAAACTTAAATCTCAATATTATTATTTTTTATTATTCCATCCCGTTACTCCTAACAACTTTTGTACTAAATCTTCATCGATGGCATCAAAAACTCCATCAAGTTGAAACCTTCCTTTTATTTATTGCTTACGTTATTATATTCTACAATCTCACACGCACAACCGTGGAATACATTTTTCCCCCTTTTTCTTTATTGAAATCTCACACATATAGCCATGGAACACATTCTTTATTTTTATTTTATTTTTCCGTTCACATTTTTTTCTACACCTAGCACTACCTATGCATCATGCCGCCATCCAATGAGCATTCATTTTTTTTTTTAATTTATTTAGGAATATTTAAAATTTTCCATTCTCCATCAATAAATTTACCCATCTTCATATATTTTTCAAATTTTTATAAAATAAATAAATTAAACCCTAATTCAGATTTATATTTTCCCAAAGAATATTTAAACTATTCAAAATTGTTTAATAAATCCAAACTACTAGTTTTAGAATCTTACTTAGAACAATTGATATTTAAATCCTAAATTCTCAAATCTTTAGTTCTCCATCCCTTTTGCCAAGAAAAATATAAAAATAGAAAATAGAAAATCTAATTTATATTTAGGGTTTTTAATGTGAAAAGACTTTTCTATCATTTTTAAATTAATTTAATTAATTTATTTATTTATAATTTATGATCTTACCCTTGCAATTTAAATTAGGGCATTACATTCTCCCTCAAGTTTAGTTTTCTAAACTTCACATACCTAAGTTTCAAAATAGGTGTGACCACCTATCCCTCATCTCTTCCTCTAATTCCCAAAGAGCCTCTTAAATACTATGATTACTCCACAAGACTTTTATTGACTTGACAATAGCATGACATAATACCTTGTCCATCACATCGATAATTTGAATGAGTACTTTTTCATAACTAAAATCCTTTGAATTTGGATTAAGCTCTAACTCCACGACATGAGAGAGATAAAAAACATAAAGTTGATACATGGAAAACATTATGGATCTTAGACAAGCTTGGGAGTAAAGCCACTTTATACACCAAAGTGTTGATCTTTCCAAGATTTCAAACGATCCTACAAACTAAAGATTGAGCTTCTCCTTTCTCCTGAATTTCATTATAGACTTCATAGGTGAAACATTTAAGAAAACATGATTACCAACCTTAAATGTCAAATCTCGCTTGCCATTATCAACATAATGCTTTTGTCTATTTTGAACTACTTTTAATCATTCTTTAATTAAAGTAACCTTTCCAATAGTCAATTGCACAAGTTTGGCCCTAAAGTTTTTTCTTTGACATCATCTGGCATGCCCCAAAACCCACTCTAAGGGTATGATGATCATTTCACACCTCAAGCCTAAAGGCTCAAAGTGGAAATGACACAAACATTCATATTGTATGACAAACATTGGTAATTACTAATTACCAAATTCCTATTTAGAGTAGTATGACAAAATTCTAAAATCTCTAAGTATCAACTTTTAAAAAAACCAATACATCAACCAAAGTGTTATTGCCCAAATAACTCTAAACTCAAAATAATTCAAACGAGAATTAAGTTTTAACATCTAAACAATGTCCAAAATAAAAATAATTTAAACAAATGTCCTAATAAAGCCAAATTTCCCTCATAACGGTCATTCCTCACCTAAACTGAGGTTACCTGAAAGATTATCAACAAAGGGAGGATGAACTTAAAACCCAATAAGGAACATTAATACAATTTCATGGATCAAACATTTTCAATCATGCTTGCAAATAAAAGATATAACATATACTTATTTTCATAAAAACTTTTGAGTTCAAAATACTAATACATTCAATTTTTTCAACAAAATTTTCTCATATCCATTTCAAAACAATTTCTCATATCCATTTCAAAACAATTTTTCATCAAAACCAAATCGAATACATTCAAAATATTTTTACTTTGGTTATCGTATGACAAATGGTGACTAATTAGGTGAGATTTCACAATTGAGTAACTAGTTTCAAATTTGTTCAATTTAAGGTGAACAAAACCAAATATCAACAATTATAACCCGTTGACTAGGGTCATAAGGTCAACTATTATAACCTGTTGACTAAGGTCATATAATATCAACGATTATAACCCGTTGACTAAGGCCATATAATATCAACTATTATAACCCCTTGATTAGGGCAATATAATCCAGAATCAAACATTTTATTTCATTAATTTAAACTTACAAAACAAAATATCATATCTCCTCAATTTTTCATTTTTTATAAATAAAGAAAATTCTCAAATATACTTTCCATACAAAACAGATATTTGATCCATGCGTAAAGATAAAACTAATATTTTTACACATTTCAAAATACAATATGAAAAGAAAATTATTTTCTTTTATAAAAATCTATATTAATTTCCTTTACATTGAAGAAGCGCTAAAAAATTTGAAGTATTTAACTTGATGAATTTACTCATCACCTAACATAATATCATACACAATTATCTAAACGTAAAAATTTGACAATCCTAAAAATATTTTATTTAGTATTAGGGATCCTAATTAATTTCTCATGCTTATATTATTACTATCAAATATTATTTTTAACTTCTTAAACAATAATAATATAATTTAATGAATTTCCAAATTTTTTATAAACTCATATTTCTTCCTAATATTATTTTAACCATTTATTTCTTTTGTATACTTAAACTAAATTAAAACTTTTATTAAAAACAATTACTATTACTATTACTATATTTTTTTGATACCTTACAACATCTAAACAGTCCTACTGTACGTCACTCACAAGCATCCAAATCACACAATTCTTATTATTATTATTATTATTATTAATTTCATTATTATCATTATTCTTATTAATCCCAACTATTATTATTATTATTATTATTATTATTATTATTATTCTCACATCACTTACAAGCATCCAAATCACACAATTATTATTATTATTATAATTAATACTAATATCGTTATTATCATTATTCTTATTAATCCCAATGTCTTCTCTTACTTAACAAAATATCTCATGCACTTTTAACAACTCCAACAACCCGACCAACTCTACTCATTATTATTTTAATTTATTCCACTACCACCCTTTGCCTCTCACAGTTATATATAATTTTTTTTTGTCACCCCAACACAGTGCCTCAAATCTAAAATCAAGAAACATGTAATTCTTCTTATTATTTTCTAATCCCTTAAGCCACATATAATCATATATGTATTTACTCATTTAATTTTTAAAATTTCATTGTTTAGATCTATTCATCTAAAAAAAAATTCGAATTTTCCTATTTTCATCAATGAAACAACTTATATCCATAATTTCAATTTTTTGATTTTAAAATAAATTAACTAAACTAACCATAATCTAAATTAAAATTTTATAAAGAATATCTAATGTGTTCAAAACTAATTGACGAATATAATATATTAATTTAGGGTTAGAATCTTACCTAGAAAAATCTAAACTTCAAACTTTAAACCTTCAAACCTTTAGCCCTACGTTTTTCAATTATCTAATTTTTGGTTAATAGAGTTTTCTGAATAAAGAAAACAAAAGGAAAATCTAATTTATACTAAGGATTATTAATTGTAAAATGACTCTTTTACATTTAATGAGTTTAATTAATTAATTTATAATTTACAATTTTGCCCCTAAAATTTATTTTGGGGTGTTACATCATCCCAACAAATAGGAGACTGGCATTTTCTATCATACAACCCCTTAAAAGGTGTTATCTCAACACTAGCTTAAAAGCTATTAGGGCAAACTCTACTAAAGGTAAGTAATCATCCCAATTACCTTTCAAGTATAAAGCACAAGCTTTAAACAAATCTTCCAAAACCTAAAATTAAAAAAGAAAAAAAAAAGTCAAAGTTGAAAAAAAAAAAAAAAAAACCAATTACGTGGCATCATGACTTGCAATATTGGGAAGTATAGTTTCAGACCCTTGTAAGGGTGTCTAAAAATATAGTTAAGGACCCCTTAAAGATGTTCGGAATTATAATTTTGAACAATGTTAAACTTTAAAAGTATTATGGTTATTTCATTAAGGATTAATTTTATCAAAAAAAAAAAAAAAAATCTAGATTCTCATCCATATATCTCTATATTTGGAGTTCGCTTGATAATGATTAAAGAAAGCGCTTCTAACATTTTTAACACTTAAAATTTTTTATCTTTCAAGTATTAGAAAAACTAAAACTACTTACAAGAATCACTATCAAACAAACTCTTAATGAATACAAATATAACCTCTCCTAAAAAGGAACTAAAAAACACACACAAATGTTTGTTCAGACATTGCTCTTTGTGCATCTCATTATATACTCAGCTCTCTACTTACTATGTGTCTGCAATCGAAATATGCTGTTTAACAATAATATTGATTATGGCCTGTGTAATAATTTTTTTAGCCTAACGCTCTATAAAACATGCTAATACAAGAAATTTAACATTCCTCTGACATTATAATTAGGCAAGCAAAAAAGGAAAAAAGTTTGAAGATATAAAAAATGTCTGAGAAACTGTTGGTTTTTTAAAAGATATTTACTTAATTTAAGAGGTTTTTGGTTTTTTGTTTAGTTGTCTATACCAAACTCAGTGACAGAATTTTTTCTTTTTAAGTTATTTATTTATTTGTGATTCGTAATTTTTTTGTCTTTAACTGGCTTTAATCCTCTAATTTATTGGAATCTTTTTATTGATTATTTTTTATATCTATTTTTTGTTTCAGTTTTATTTGTTTTTACTCATTTTATATCTATTTTATTTTCATTTATACTAACAAAATTCAAGAAGAGAAAATTTTATAATAATTTTATTTTTTATTTTTTTTAAAAAGGTGATTATATATTATACAATTTTAAATTCTATTATTTGCTGAAGACACAGCTCTGCCCATTTGCTATAGCCTTATTCATGACAGTAAAATTTGAGCTTAAAGTTTTCTTTTTTAATGGTATGTCATTATTAAGATGGGAAACTCTGGTATTTTTCAATTTTCAACACATTGATCATCATTTCTATCCTCTTTGTTTTACAGATTCTTCCGGTTTCTGATTTTCAACATCTATTTTTTCCTTTGTGTGTGCAGAAAATCAGTGGCCATGCTATTGTTTGTTTCATTTACTATAGCTTTATCAACATTGTTCTACCTAGAAAGCAATTAACATGAAATAGCTTACAAGTCCTTTACCTGCAAAACAAGGAAAACAAAAGGATGAACAAGAAATAGGTGATACAACATAGAACTTTATAGCTTACATGGCTAAGAATACAAAACCCAGTCTCATATGAACTCAAAAGAGGCTCTCTTCTTTTTACAAATATTTTTGGCCAGGATTGAGGAATTCAAGCTATGAGTTCCAAGTTGTAGAATTACACATCTAAAATAGTATTTATGATGCATTTAAGAACAGAAGGTCTATAAACAAAAGTTAGAAGAATATTATGGTATTACTATCAACCTTTATCATGATACAAGTTACCAATAGACATATAAACATTCAACAAAAAAAAAAAAGGGGATAGAGAAAGGGAAAAAATCAGCTTCTCTAGATACATACAGAAAATACAATACCTTGAGTAGCAAAATTTCCAGGGATGTTTGAGTAGGAAATGTTCAATCTGCTTTTCGATATGGAGGCAAATTCGCTGAAGATATCACAATCCCATCTGCTTCATCCATAAGGACCACTTAACAGCCTCTAAAAACTCATCGTTTTTGCGCAGTGCATTGATGAGATTAATGTAGGTTATTCTGTCAGGTTGGATCCCATTTTCTCTCATTTCCTTAACCAAAACCACAGCATCTTCAACCATTCCTGCAATTCCGTATGCCTTTATCAATGTGTTATAGCTGCACAAATCAGGTCCCAGCCCAGATTCTTTCAACTCTGTCAGAACATTAGCAACTTCTTCAATCCATCCTTGCTCTCCATAAATATTGATCATAATGTTGTAAGTATAGTGGTCGGATGCACAACTTGATTCCTTCATTCTCCTCAAGACACTTCTGAAACTCTCTATTTGGCCTTCTTTCCCGTAGGAATCCAACATGCAATTATAGACTTCAAGGGAAACTGAAAAGCCATTAAATTGCATTTGTCGAACAGTTGATAACATTTTCTTTAAGTCTTTGCTTTGCCCATAGGCAGCTATAATGGTATTGTAAGAAATAACATCAACCAAGCCTCGTTTTCTGGCCAGCCAAAGCACCTTCCTAGCCTTTTTGAAAAGCCTGGATTTTCCATAAACATCAAGCATAACATTTAAGGTAATGGTATTGGGAGCAAACCCATGTAAAAGCATCTCATCAAAAAGCCTGGAAAGTTCATCAACTGGCAAAGCACGTGCACAGCAGTTTATGACACAGTTGTACATTTCAGAATCCCAAGTGACTCCCGTCTTCAAGATTCTATAGTACAGATCTTGTAATTTATCCAACATGCCACATTGTTGATAAATTCGAAGCATATCACAAAACAGGTAGATGTCTGGAACAATGTTCTTTTGTTCATCCATTGTTTCTAGAACAGAGCAAGCATCTTTCAAAGACCCAGATTTTACATACATCCTTACAACAATGCTAAAGGCAATCATGTCCAAGGAAATTTCTGAAGATTTCAACTTCAGATAGAGGTTCTCTGCATCAGAGAATCGACCCAGGGTGCTGTAAATGTCAATCATCGTGCACATGATGTGCAAGTTTGGCTTCTTGTTGGGCATTTGACTGTATATCTTAACAGCATTTTCAAGACGACCCAATTCCTTACAGGAGCAAATTACCAAATGGTACAAGTTATCCTCAAAGATGGTATCCTTCCACTGTTTTTCCTGTAGGACTTTTATAGCATCATCCACCAAACAGTGTTTCACATATGCCATGACAAGAATTGAGCACGATGTTTGATTAACAAGAACATACTCATAGAAGGAACCTTTCAAAATTAGAGGCACTCTGTCAATCCTTCCAGCTCTCTCATATGCTTGTAAAAGGGTACCGAGGACAGAAGAATACTGGCAACCTATCCTCTTCATATCATCAAGAGTTCTGGCAGCATCCTCTCCATCTGCATACTTGGCTTGCAAGTTTATCATTGTATACAAGTTTGATGAGTTAGGTTTGAATCCCAACCGCTTGAGTTCATTGTAATACCATTCTGCCTCCTTATAATTTTCAGCACGACCCCAACCTTCAATCATGGACCTATAAGTACTTTCATCAGGCTCTAGTCCAACATTTTTGAGGTTCCTGAATATATGTTGAGCAGCATCCATATTGGATGCTTTCCCATACCCAGTAATCAACATGTTGTATGCAACTATATTTGGTGAAAACCCAGCATTCTGCATTGAGAACAGTACCCTTTCAGCCTCCTGTAGCTTCCCTTGTTGACTATAAGCATTAAGCAAAACCAACCAATTCTCCAAATTCAAAATCACCTTATCTTCTTGTATGAAGTCAATAACCTCTTCTGCTTTATCATACAAACTCATTCGGGTGTAAATTGTTATCATTGCTGAGTATGCAGACTGACATGTAATTCCAAAGCTCCTCATTTGAGAAAAAGCGTACTCTGAATCCGCAACATTCCAACCCTTCTGGTACAAACTCATGACCATACCAAAGGTTGCAACATTAGGCCGAACCCCATTCTCCAACATCAATCTGAACCACTTGGTACCCAACTCCACATGCCCCTGTTTATAACAAGCATAAATAAGTGTGTTGTAAACTTGAAAATTGACTTGACAATCTGAATCACCATTCATTTCCCAAATCATCGTCTCTGCTGCATCCCAATCTCCTCTCCTACCCAACACCCGGAGCGCCAAATTATAAGCACTCACATTCCCTTCCAATTTTCCATTTTCCCTCATCCACTCAAAAAACTTCATGGTCTTGCTATCACTACACCTCTCTAGCCCTTTCAAGATGGCATTACAACGCTCAACGCTCAACTCCGGCCCAATACCATATTCATTCACATCTATTTCATCATCAAAATGATTCACAGATTTTTGCTCTTCATGTCCATTATCATTCCTTATAGACCTAAATTTTGAATTTGGGTCTCTTCTCCTTACTCTCTTCACACCCTGAAACCGCCTCCAGATGTCATTTCGAAAATTTGAGCTTTCCAGAATCAAATTCTCACTACCTGAATCCTTATTCCAAGTTTTTATATTATCAACAACGGAGTTAGAATCCGAAGTGTCCCAAGACTCGGCCTCTAACCGAGAAAGATTGATGGGTTTAACCCTAGCGAAAGAATTGATAATGGGCAGAGATGGGTTTACAGAGAAATGAAACTTGTTGGAATCATAGGTATCAACAGAAACGGAAAACTTCAGGGAGGCCATAAATTTGGGTAATTCAAAGGAAATGAGAAGGAAATTCAGAAATTTAAATGCAATGATTTACATACCTAGGGTTCCTAGGTTCAGAAGATAACGGAGGTGTGAAGCAGTGGAGGAAAATTCTCAGCTTTGTCCCACTGTCTGTCTTCCTAATTTAGATATTTAATGGTCCATTCCGGACTTTCGTAGATAATGTAATGTTTGTGTTAAATTATTTACACTATTCTTATATTTGATTTCTTTTAACATTTAAAAAAAAAAATTGAATTATACATAGATATTGAATAATAAGCTTATGCTTCTCATCAATTTTCGAACAATTTTTTATTTTAAAAAACAAAAGAGAAAAACATGTTTAATAATAAAAAAAACTGTTTTCTATTTTTTATTTCCTATTTTTAAAAGCATTTTCATATAATATTTTTTATTGTTTTTAATTTTCAAGAACTATTTTAAAAAATAATTATATAAACATATAAAATGATTAAAAATAAAACGTTAGATGTAAAAATTAATTTTAAAACATATTTAAAAATAGTAAAAATAGGTTTAAAACATTTCGGTTCCTAAATAGGCTATTATTTTATGAAACTTCAAAAAATAATTTTGAAAAATTGTTCTCCAAAACTGTTTTTAGCACTATTTTTTATATACAATTACTAAATATGGCTGAATTTGCTCTAATAGAGTCGACTTACAAATAGAATGAAGGCTTCTACTCCCCTATAACAAAACTATTAACTTTTATCAAGAAACTAGGTTTGTTTGAATACATTTATTTTTTATTTTTAAAAATAAAAATTTATATAATTTTTTTTATTTATAAAAAACAACTTTTATGCACAAAAATACACACTTAACTTATGTGTTTACAAATTTTAAATTTCGGATAGTAAAATTTTATTAATATCTCAATATTTTTAATTATTTTAAAAAAAATACTATATATTGCAACATAAGTTTTTAAGTACATTTTATGTAGAAGTTCTATTCAAAGGAAAAAGGGAAAAAAAAAAAAAAAGAAAGTGCATCTAAATAGATACTTAATATCGAGCGGTTTGTTAGCTTTACAAGACAATAAGTTGGTGGATGATGGAGGAAAACAAGAGGATGAAATGAGAGAAATGAAAGTGCTCGATGACGACGACCAAATTTGTGATCATCTTTAGTAAAGCTCCTTTAATACCATCTTTTTCCTAATCATAGAATATTTTGTATTAACTTACAAATTGACTAGAAGAATAATTTGAGACAGAATTTAATAATTTCTCTCAAAAATCAAGGATTTTTTTTTTTTTTTTCAAAGAGTGACGTATAAAGTCGATGAAGTTTTTTTTTTTTACTTAAAACATATAGCATGCCGTGATAACATAAGGATAAAATATAAGTTTAAAACTAAAGATAAATCTTTTTAGTTTTATGAACATATTCCCACAAATACCAGAATGAAAAACATATGAAAAAAATATCCAACACTTAAATGTCCACAAGGAATGTTTGAAAGTTGAAAGAGGAAAAGTTGTCCAACTCCTAAATTCCTACAAGGAACATTAGAAAGTTGAAAGAGGATGATGAAACGTTACTTGGTGAGTGTTTGAATGTCTTGAAGGATATTTGAACATCTTGATGGACGTTTGAACATTTCCTTTAGGCATTTGAATGCTTATCCCCACAAAACATTTGCAGACTTCGTTTTCTATGCATTTGTCCAAACCAAACCCAAGTTATTTTTAGTCATTCCTTAAACCTTAATAAGTCTAAATATTTACAAGCCTTAAGATTTATTAATTCCAAAATTTCTACCGTTGATTGAGAAAGGAAAAGACCCTTGGAAGAATGATGGATTTTTCACACTAGCAAATGGAACCAAATTGCTAACCTAAAACTAATGCATTAACAATCTCTCCCTTTAATAATTTTATAACAAATTAATTGTACAATGAGGCACCCATACTCTCATAACAACCTCAGTGGACCAAATTCTAAAGTAGTGTCTTAAACACTTCTTATGTAGCAAACTCTTATCACCTATAAGCTGCATACACATAAACAACACATCATGAAGGATAATGCATGAAAAGAGAAAAAATTCTCTACCTATAAGCTACAAACACACACACACACACACACATGTAAACAACACACCTGCAAAAGGCAATGTGAGGCAATCTATAGTAAATTCTCATATATTATATCATGTCATCACTATACCTCACCAAAAATGCTTAATAATGTCACAATATCCCTACTTCCCCTTTTGGTCACAAAAATGACAAATAAGAAAAAGAAAAATTAGAAATCTATAATAGTAATGAAGAGTAAGACAAACAATAAAGGAAACTAAATAATATAGTATAAATGGAAAATTATCCAAGGACATCATAGTATCCAAATAAGAAAAATACACCACAAATAAAGAGAGTAAAAGACATCACTATGAAAAAAAATCTCTCTCACTTAAAGCAACTACATCAAAATATCAAATCCCCTATGCTACTTCTAGTGGTGGAAATGGCCAATAACTCGATCTAGGCTATGAAGCAACTCATGAATCAATCACAGTGAGGCATCCCTCCACACCTTTCATCTTGATCTCTATCGAGCCTAAATAGGAGTCAATGGAGGTTGTAGTAACAACAATAACATCCACTATGTGAACTATTGACATAGCATATCCAGGATGGAGGGATTCATAGTCGGTGATGTGGGAACTGCAACTAAAGCATTAGTAGAACTTAACCAAGTGAAAAAAATACATTGCTCCTTGACCATATCCTCCAACATGAGCAAGTGAAGATTGAATTAGTCTATTAGAAGGTTATATCTCATTAGACCTTGCTTGAAAACTTGGATCTCATCCTCCTCATTTGCCTTAGCCTCATGTGCACTATATGACTCAAATGCTTAGACTAAGAGATATGATTGATGTAGCTGGCGAAAAACTACTAGTTCATGTTAAAACTCAAGCACATGCTCTAAGAGAATGTAAGATATCAAAATAAAAAAAATGATAATCTACCAACACGAGTGTCTAAGTTATTTGACCCAATAACATCTAAAATAACACCCAATGTATGTCTCTCTCCTTATAATAACATAGTGAATAAACCAAGCAACATGGCAATAAACTTGGGTATAATGAGAATTATGATATAGGATATTGCACCCAAATGTACCTAAGAACTAAGCTAACTTGACCACATCAATCGAGGGAATATAAATAGACAAGAGATGAACCTCCTTATAAAAAGAATGAGCCACAACCTCACACTTAGTGGGTGAGAGAGTTGAGACATGAAGAATAATGGGTTAAGGAATCCCTTGGTAAAGTTTAATACCTAAGATCGAGTAAATCATCCCTAGAGTCACTATGAAGGCTAAACTATACATTGAGATGCTAAATTGGACTTTGAGAATGTACTCACAGATTTGGCATAGAACATCTAGGTATAATAAGGTTACATAACCCTCGAATAAAAGTAAGGGCTCCAACCATTTCTTATGATAATATAGGGAATAGTAGTATTCTCTACATAAAAAAATGTCATTTGGAACTCTCACTCATCATATTTCTTGAAGAACCAATCATAAAAAGCAGTCTTATACACTATGGAGCTAAATTAATGGATTGAAAGTGTTTGAATATCTCGAAAAATCCATTCTAAGCACTACATCACAAGGTTGTATGCAGTTATCTTCCTAGGGACACTAGATCTAGATAATAGAAGAATTTTTTTCAAAAATATTTTAGATCTACGTGCTAAAAAATATCACATTTGATGTGAATGTTTTCAAATCAATTCCAATTGATAAAGATGATCTTCCATTCAATGGTCTCTTTTGGACCTTAGCACTAGAGAATTATGGAATTCTCTTTCTAAGAATGGAGGCTCGGGCTTTCTTTCTAGAAGATGGAATGGTTGGAAGCCCTAACCCTAAACTCGAAGGGGTTTATATAGACATTTGTTTAGGCATAAGTGGCTTAAACCCATCTTACGCTTGGGTTACTTAATTTAGCCCATTGGGTTCTAATTATTTAATTAGCTTTGTTATGCTTCAATGAACTAATTAGTTTAATCCACAAAGAGCATTCATAAGTGTGAAACCAAGGTTTGGTTAATCTCGGTTTTGATGATAAGAAAATAAGGTTTGAAACTAATGATTATATTTTAAGTATGATTAGGCAAGAAGATTTCCAAAGTGACAATCACAAAAACAAAATCAAGGTAAAAGGAAATCCATAAGAAGAAAAAGACTTTAAAGAAAAGTATTTTTCAGGACCTTAGTTTCCTAAGGATCTCTTTGTAAGGTTGTTGGTGCACTAGGTTTTTCATGCATTACTTTATTTATTTATGCACCAAAATCATCCAACAATTATTTTGTTTTAAATCTTTTAAAATTGGATGATTCCATGTTTTCAACTAAAACCTTGTGTCAAATGTTTTTCAATCTTGTTTAAAAGGTTTTAAGTTGAAAAAGATGGTTGTTGAGCCAAAGATGGTTCAACCGATTGAACCGGATGAGGAATCGGTCAATCAGTTCAGCTCAACCAATTGAAGGGTGCAAAAACTTTCTCTGTCTTCCAGAACACTTGTTCAACCGATTGAGGTTGAACTTCAACCGATCAAGGGGTTGTCGAGGTCCAACGATCACCTACCAAGCATTAAATGCTAACGACTAGCCAACCAGTTGATCCCCAACTCGACTGGTCAAATCCCCAATGGCTAGTTTGGTTGTTTTCCTCTATAAAAAGGCTCTAATCTTCATTGTTTCAAGAACTTAACCTTCATAAACATTTCTTGAATATATTTGAGCCTTGGGAAAGTGTTTTTGAGTGCACCATTATTCTAAAACTTGCATATCTTTAGTGCACCATTCAATCCTAGTTTTTCTTATACATTTGAGTTTAAAGTTTTGAACTAGGATTTTGTGAGAATATTTCCTATCTTCATTTGTAAATCTTTGAGAAGAAAAGTCTAAGTGTGAGGTATCACTTAGGGAGTCTCAAGTGCGGGGTATCATTTGATTGGTTGTTCAAGAGTGAGGTATTTTTTGGAGATTGTAAAGGGTGTTTGAAGCCAAAAGTCCAAGATGATTAATTTGAACCATAATCCAATTGTATTACTTGAAGGCTTGGGTTGGAAACCATGAATTAGTGGAACTTCAATCTTGGGATTGAAGTTAGAAGAAAGTGGATGTAGGCCGAGTTACACTGGACCACTATAAAAATCTTGTATTTGCATTCTTTCTTCCCTACTCTTTTACTTTATATGCAATTGTTTTTATATTGTTTTATTATATATTTGCATATAATTGTCTATTGCATTCACATACTTTAAATTTGCAAAAATAGACCATCACCCTATTCACACTCCCTCTAAGGTGATTACCTTAGGTTGGATTAGCATAATTTTTCTAACAATAAGCTCTTATGTAATCTTATAAATTTATTGAAATACCATTATACACACATGAATAAAGAACTTATATATCTTTCAAATAATATGCCACTAAGGAAGAGTAGGGACTACTAAGACCTGTAGGAAAATTCTAGCTTCTTTAGAATTCAATTTTGAAATTGACTCAACATTTTCCTATGAAGAGTCAATTGCACTCCAATATCATATTCTATTAAATCAATATATAAAGCTTGAGTTTGTAACCTACTAACCACTACATGCAAGCTCCTCATTAGTTGGTGTCGGTAGTATTGGCATCTTAGATCTAAGTAACAGAAGCAATACCAATTTTCAAAATTTGATCTTTAGTGTTAAAATACTAACCTTTAGGTTTTGGATGTTTCCAAACCATAAATTGGAAGTGTTGAAGATGACCTTGAAGTTGTTGGAAGTCTCGTAAACCCATGATTTTCCGCCCGATGACTCAACCTTGTTCTTTGCACCCTTTCGGTGGGGAGGAAGAAGAATGAAGGCTATGGTTATCTTTTTCTCTTTAGTTGATAGAAGACTAAAAGTGTTGGAAACCCTAACCTCTAAGGGGTATTTGTAAGGTTCCTAACTTGGCTTAAGTGACTTGATCGCACATGGGCTTTAGTCACTTAGTCTAACCTAAATTGGGTCCTAATTGATTAATTAACCTAACAGGGCCTACCAATTAATCAATTAGTCTAATTCAAAGACCTTATTTACTTACCCCTATGCGGTTAACTAGCTTAATTATCAAAATGTCCTTATGCATAAAAGTGAACCTAGAACAAATTCGACCTTCATAACTTGTACTACAAGGTATGTGAGCTCAGAGCGGGGACCACTAAGACTAATAGAAGTACTGGCTCCCTTAGAATCCAATTTTGAAGTTGATCCAATATCCCACTATAGAAAATCAATTGAACTCCAACATCCTATGCAAATAGCAACGAGACACTATGTGCTCAAGTTTATGACTTACTATCCATTGCATTTAGTCTCGCTATGAACTTATGTCCATAGTTAATAAGGTGAAAGTTATCAACCTTTCAAGACTGCTTCTATTATCCATGAGTTACAGATTTTCCTATTATGTGTTCAATTGACATGTCTTAGTTCTCAAAGAGCCTATATTAAGTTTCACTCAAGGAACTACTATGACCATAGTTTTCATGAACACACCTCCTTAGGATTTCCTAAGGGGACACTTTGTCTCAATCTCATGAGATATCATGGTGTCTCTATTGAGAATATCTATTGTTACCGATTTCCATCAATAGTGACTTAATCCATTAGGAATATGTGATCAACTTACAATCTCACCTGCAAGTCAAAACCACTAATAACTTAACACAAACTCAAATTTTTCTCAAGGTTGAGAGAAACAACATAATGAAGCAGCTTGGTGAGGTCATGACTACTTGATAGCCTTAAGTCATGACTCACTGTAAGTCTTATCCAATGTGTAATAATACACATTAGTGCACTCACCATCGGAAACCTATCCCAATAGCCAAGATTAGTCATCCCTCAAATTAGGAGGTTGTGCATTACAGTCTCTAATGGGTTGCTTAGACCTACAAATCGGCTATGAACAAGTCATCTATTTATAAGGAACCTAGACTTGGATCTTTCGTGCAACTCCTAATGCACCAAAGTCATGTATAATGCAAAAAATGCAGACAAGAATGCTTATAAAGCATAATGCAGACAAGAATGTTTATAAAGCATAATGCATGAAATAAGGATAAATAAAAGGGAAACTGAAATATCATTAAATAAAAAATTCTAAATTTTATTAAATTATGTCATACTTTTAAGAGCTCTATCCTAACACATAATTTAACGAGGTAAATGATATACACCTCTCAAGATTATCTCTATGACCTTTAAGTATCAAATACTTCATTATATAATCAATTTACATACTTTAACCCACTAAGAGCATATGATAAGTTTAACCAAAGGAATTACTATGACCATAAATTTTATGATTACATGCCCATAGCATCACCCAAGGGGGACACATTGTCACAAACCTATGAAATATCATGGTGCCTATCTTGAGAATTCCTGTTGCTACATGCAGTAATTAATAGTGACCCAATCCATAAAGAATATATGATAAGTTTAAGGTCTCACTTATTGGTTAAAGCCACTTAAGGTCTCAATACTACCTCAATATTCTTTCAAGGTCAAAGCTTATACAACATAATAGTTTAGTAAAGTCATGACTACTTGATAACCAGTATTATAACTCACCATAAGTCATGTCTAATGTATGATGATACATATTAGTGCACTCATCATGGGAAATTCATTTTGATGACATAGATAATTCGTTCCTCCAATTAGGAGGTATTGCATTATAATCTCATATGGATTGCCTAAGTCCATGAACCAACTATGAATTGTTAGGACATCGTCCCCTTTCTATCTCTTTTATGTATTGACATTGATTTGATCGTTCAGCCCATACCATCTACATTATATATGAATTGGGTGCATTAGGAGTTGTACAAAGGATACAAGAGTCATGAGTTCCTTACAAGATGATAAGTTGTTCATAATCGGTTTATGAATTTAGGCAATCCAGTAGAGATTGTAGTGCACTATCTCTTAATTGGAAGAATGACTTGTTTTGGCCATTAGAATGAGTTTTCCATGGTTAGTGTATTAGTGTGTATGGTTACATATTGTACATGACCTACTATGAATCGTGACATAAAGTTATCAGATTATCATGATTCACCAAACTATTATATTGCATGGACTCTCAATCTTGAAATGATATTGAGTTTGTGTTGAAATCAATATGAGACTTTGACCTATGAGTAAGACCCTAAAGTGGTCATATATCCCTATAAATTGAGTCACTATTGGTAGAGTATTATGTCAATTGATCACATAATATGAGAATTTGTAACTCAAGCATTGAAGAGGTAATCTTGATGGGTTGATAACACTAACATGCTAGATTATAAACACTAATTCATAGAGAGTTTGCATGCAATGAATAGTAGGTCATAAACCAAACTTGGTCTCATTGTAATGCAATAGGATACTGGAGTGTAGTTGACTCTTTTTAATGGAGTGTTGAGTCAACTTCAAAATTGGATTATGAGGAATTCAATATTTTCCTATGGGTCCCAATGGTTTCCACTCAAACTTCTATTTTATGGTGGCATGATTATAAGGGCAATTTAATAAAAATGCTAGGTTTCACTAGATCTTATGAATTGTCCTTTTGAATTAGTAGGTTGGGTTAATTAATTAATTGGAACTCATTAAGGCTAATTAATTAGGACCTAAGTGTAACGATTAGGCGACCTAAGCCCAATTTGGGCTTAAGTCACTTAAGCCCTCAAGGACCTCTATATAAACCCCCTTAAGGATTTAGGGTTTAGGCTTTTGCCACTTTCACCATTGTCTTACAAAGAGATGAAGCCTAACCACCATCTAGAGAAAGAGAAAAGTTCACCATTCTCTCATGCTAAGACCTATGGAGGGAGAGATTAGTGGAAGATAATTGGGTAAACAAGTTCTATGATGACCACCATGGTTTCAGAGTCTTCATTGGAAGGAAATCGATATGAGAACATCCAGATACCAAGTTTAAACTTTCTCCTGTAAATCTAATATTCTTTTTGGTTTTTGAAGCCATAATATTCTAATATGTTAGATATAGAGAAACTTAGGATAGATGCATGCAACCTTCAAAATCCAAGACCAGGGAGAGTACAACCAAGGGAACTACCTTAAGTCTTATGAAGAACTTCCTAAGCTAAACGACTTTCTTTTCAACTTTAGAAAATGCAACATATTCGACTTCTATAATAGAGTCAACAATGTAAGATTGCTTCACACACTTCTTTAATTAACAACCACACCATTTTATGAAACATTATATTCATTGTTCAATCTATTATGTGATTAGGACATGTTAGTAATGTACTTGATTGGCACACATATATGTTCACCATATTGTTGGGATTGTAGATGAAAAGGTATGTGAGCAGGCAAAGGAATGGATCCTTGGTTCCTTATTGTGTGGGTTCTTATCGATCATATATTATCAGTTTTATGGCCAATGTGACTTTTGAGTATATCATAAAGTAGAGGGTTGGTGTATGCTATCTTGGTGAGGTCACTTGGTCATGAATAATTCGACCTAAAGGAACATGTTCAGAAAGCAATTAGACAAAAAGGCTAAATGACATGAAGGCAAGAGAACGATCATTTAGTAACAGATCCTAATCTTATGCTCATTGTCAACAATTATGTTACACCAAGGGTATTGCAATATATCATCATGAGCAAATCGTTGAATGCATGAATGAAATATTTTTTCAAATGGATCAAAAAAGATGTTTCATCCGGAGTGACTAAATAGGTGCAAGGCATAATGAGACTCTTTTTCAAATGAACTATATTGGTTTCATGAAATTTGGTATAATACTCCCACATCTGTATTCTCTTAGTCATTGTAAGTGGAGATGAAAATTGAATAGCTAAAAAAGATGCATGACAATATTGTGGCTACAATGAGGGAGTAGAGACGTTAATGATCATATTTTGAAGGGACACTATTCTTAGTGAGAAAGTCACTGGTTGAGAGCCAGAAACTAAGTATCATCCTAGTTGGATGAGAGTCCCAAATTTAAAATCTTTAGATTTTTCTATAGATATTAGAGGTGGAGCTTGTCAGGCAGTATTTGAGTATGTCATGAGGAGTTCATCCTTATTTCATAGGCTCTATAAATAGTAATCTCTCTTTCTCTCTAAAGCATGAAAAGCTGTGACCAAATAGAATAGCTAGCTTTAGGGGGTGAGTCTTCAGCAAGAGAGTCCCTTTGTGATTTTCTTTGTGAGGGCTTTTAGGTGGTGCAAAAACAGTGCATGAACCATAGCATCAGTGGTCTGAGTATTATTGACATCATTGGGAAAAGCGGCACAAACGGTTCAAATTCTAGGAATTTGCTTTTCTTAGAACCTTCCTTAGAACATTATGACTAGTATTAGAGATGATGCCAGAGGTGTACCTTGGTGGATGGATGATCTATTCAAGTTTAGAACATAAAGCTCAATATAATGTTGGATCTGGGGTTGCACAGCGCAGGACAAGTGAAATACCAATAGAAGCACGGAAGAAGCATCATTTGTTGGCATGGGAAACTAAAATATAGACAAGACTAAGAAATTAAAATGGAAGTATATAGGGCCGGTGCATATGATTGAGATGATAGGAACATGCTAAAATCCTTCTTCCACATGATAGGATTTTTTGGGTTCCCAAGTCTTCCCAATCAATTTTATCATAATTGATTACAAACTTACAATTGTATCTTGGAGGATTTATCTTGAGGTTAAATGATGGACCTCACTTGAGAGTTGTACAATCTAAAATGCAAGTGAAATGATGAGATCTCAAAACAAATCTTACATATCCAATACAATATAAGATTTGAGGGTAATTTCATATGAAGTTGCAGACAAATTTAACAGTCCACATGGAGTGTAAGGTTGTTAGGCGACTAGTATGAGAATCAAGCCCTAATCCAGTGAGATCCATAAGAGATGATGGGCAGAGATACAAAAATGCAAGGACAAAATTGGTCCTTCATGTCCTTCCCGTGTACCCTTTCCAAAGTCAACGTAGTGGGTTTTAAATAAGAGAAACCATCCTAGCTAATTCAATGCTCATTAGAAAAATTATCAAAAGTCAATTGTGCAAAGTCAACCAAAAAAGAAAGTTTGGTTTTGAGGAGTTATACATCACAATCACATTAGTTACCAGATATTAAATATTTTTCTCTTCATAATAGACCTTTCAATAGCTTAAAAAATGAAAAAGTCGGTCCTTAGTCTATTTGAATTCTAAAAAAATATAACCATAACAAGAAAATACATGAATTTGACCAATAGGGGGAGTGTAGTTGCCATTACTGATATATACCACCTTCATCCTCCTCTCTTTCTCTCTCTCTCTCTCTCAACCAGTTGACTTTATTGATGAATTTTGAGTAATTTAATAAAGAAAAAAAATCAAAAAAGAAAAAGAACCCCTGGTTTAATTATAAAGGAATCCTTTGAAGGAAGGATAGAGGCATGCCATGAAATCCCAGGGGACATGGAAGATCCCATGCCTTGATACGTAGACTTCAATAATTTAAACCTCCTTCAGTTCTTTCACGATTATAATGCAATTTAATCAAATGTTCTGTATAATGAATTGTCTTGAGAAGACAGTTATGTAAGTTGACTTTTTGTAGGTGTATATATATAGACATGTAATCAAAGAGAAGAGTCATGTGTAGATGCTTGGTGGGTTGAAAAAAGAGAAACTGAGGATGAGGATGAGCAACGAGGTGCAGTTGAACTGTGGGATAAAAATACCCATCATTGGATTTGGCTCTTACAGCTTCCACAACGATAGAGAGAAAACTGAATTAGCAGTCCATATGGCTCTCAAGGTATATAATCTCATACAATGCCTTCTTTTTTTGTCTAGGGATTTTTTTTTTTTTTTTCCTTTTTGGAATGAATTAAACTGAATATATGGTTGTGGCACACGTACAGATGGGTTACAGGCACTTTGACACAGCAAAAATATATGGGTCTGAACCTGCAGTTGGAAAGGCTTTAACAGAGGCGATAAGGGATGGAAAGATAAAGAGAGAAGAGGTCTTTGTGACATCTAAGCTTTGGGGAAGCGACCACCATGATCCTGTTTCTGCACTGAAGAAAACCTTAGAGTAAGCTAATGCATGCATGCATATGTTTACATATATATTAGAGAAGTAAGAAGTAAGAATGGATGAAATGTACAAGATTAATATAAATGTATGGGTTTGCAGGAGGCTGGGGATGGAATATTTGGACATGTACCTAGTGCACTGGCCAGTGAAGTTGAAGGAGTGGGCATGCTACCCTGTGCCAAAGGAAGATGACTTCGAGCAATTGGATTTGGAGACAACTTGGAGCGGCATGGAGAAGTGCTTGGATTTGGGATTGTGTAGGGGCATTGGTGTCAGCAATTTCTCCTCCAACAAGATCCAACGCCTTTTGGACTTCGCCTCGGTTCCTCCCGCTGTCAATCAGGTTCCTCCTCTTTCACATTTCATTTTAGCATGCATCAAGAACCATGCCAAATGATCCCATATAGATTTTTGTTCCATTCATCACGAATGAATTATTGTGAGTCTTTGAATTTTTTTTTCCCTTATGGCTTTGTACATGCAACTAAATAAAGAAGCTTTAAAATTATCAAGGTCAATTTATAGATATAAATTAAATAATATTGAATTTGAAAATGACAATTTTAAAAATCAGATGTAACATAGGATGGCATGAAGCATTGACCAAGAGATAAGTCAACGGAAACAGCCAATAATGATAAATCACAAACCTTACGTTATATACATTCCCATTAATTTTTATGAATTGTCTTGATAAAGTTTCAAACTGCCAACTGTTCCTTCATGTTTGGTTACAAAACCACCTCTTCAAGCCAGCAAAGGTTAATGGCATGATATTGTTTATTATTTTTATAATCTTGGTGGTAGAAAATATGATGATGAGATGAATTGAATAATAAAACAGGTGGAAATGCATCCAATGTGGAGGCAAACAAGGCTTAGAGAGTATTGTGCAGAGGAGAAGATCCATGTGAGTGCATATTCACCCTTGGGTGGCCCTGGCAATTTATGGGGTTCTACTGCTGTGGTTGATAGCCCCATTCTTCACTCCATTGCCCTCAAACACAATGCCACTCCTGCTCAGGTACTCTCATTACAAATTTACAACACAAGAAGATTTCATCACTCTTCAGTTCTTACTTACATCTCTCTTCTCTTCATCCTACTCCTGCATCTATGAAGGTTGCCCTAAAATGGGGATTATCTAAAAGGTCAAGCGTGATCGTGAAGAGCTTTAATCAGCAAAGGATGGAGGAGAACATGAAAGCCCTTGATCTCAAACTGGACGCCCAGGACTTGCTTGATATAGAGAAGTTGGAGGAGAGGAAGATCATGAGAGGAGAGGTTTATGTTAATGAAACAACTAGCCCATACAAGTCAGTTCAAGATCTGTGGGATGATGACATTTGATGACACAAACACCTGCTATTTCACCATATATTGTTTTCCTTTTCTTTCATGAACTTGTCATGTAAATGTGGTTTCCCATCCCAATCCCATTAGGTTGTGTTGCCTCTTAAGGCTGTAACTATAACTACCCTTATTTTTTTTTTTTTTTACTCAAGTTATAATTAATATATAAATGGTTATCCCAGTGGCATGAACAATTATACTTTTCCAACAAACAGGAGGAGGGTTACGGATTAAGAGTTGGATGTCTCATGGCATCTTTCACAATTACAGGGCTCTCCATGATTGCTTTCCTTATCCCTCAGAGATTGTGGAAGGATCCTCAGGCCACCATGGCAATAATGCATTAGAATTATTAGAAAAGCAAACACAAACACAAAATAACAAATTTTGGGATCTGTTTTGTAACTGTTTTGAAAAATAATTTTGAAAAACGGTTTTTAAGAATAATTTTTGAAAATTGTTCTTTAATGTTCTGTAAAATAAAAATATATTTGGAAACTTAAAATATTTTTAACCTGTTTTTAATATTTTTAAATATGTTTTTTTTTAAATAATTTTTATGTCTAGTGTTTTATCTCTAATCATTCTATTATAATTATTTTTTAAAACAACTCTTAAAAAATAAGTAAAAAAAAAAAAATTAAAAATATCATCTAAAAACATGTTTTTTGTTTTTAAGAACATAAAATCGAAAATAATTTTTGGTTACCAAAGATGTTTTCCTATTGTTTTTGTTCTGAAAAATAGAAAACTGTTCTCTGTACCAAACAAGCCCTTAGCTAATTTCAAAGCTAACAAATGATATATGTGCATGTATGTAGCAGTAGCTAAACTAACCACAACTAACAAAGCAATAGCTTACTAAATTAATTCTAACTAACAAGCTGCCTTAACAATCCCCCTCAAACCCAGAGTAGTTAAGCTCTGTACCTTGAGTTGGGCTCTAATTTTGTAAGTGCATCAATGGTCTAATCAAGCTAAGGAACATGTCATATATCAATCTTTTTGTTTTTTGTTTTTTGTTTTTTTTTAATAAACTTTTCTCTCGGTCCAGCTCCATATGTTTTGTTCTTGTACGCAACACTGGGTTTGGGTTTAAAGATTGGGTCTCAGGACCACATTACTGGT
The DNA here is from genome assembly GCF_004353265.1 of Vitis riparia. Taxonomy (NCBI): domain Eukaryota; kingdom Viridiplantae; phylum Streptophyta; class Magnoliopsida; order Vitales; family Vitaceae; genus Vitis; species Vitis riparia. The sequence continues at coordinate 9,909,777 of NC_048446.1, read as the reverse complement.
GGTCTTGAAATTAAATATTTTAATTCTGATAGCAAAGACTTCTGATAGTAAGACTTCAATATTTGGCGTCAGTGCCCAATCTATAGATTGTGAGCTACTTCTTAGAGTGCGAGGAAACTAGGTTTGAACCAAAATAAACACATAACCTAATGCAGATCACCTATCATCTGGGTTTGAAGCTCAATCAGCATCACCAAACCCAGTAGGATCAATAATAGGTGATTTCCTAAAATGTAATCCATATTCCAAAATCCCTTCCAAGTATCTAAGAGTCTTCTATTAACATTATATGCAATTTCAAGTCAAGTGATTGATGCATGATGAAATGCACCAAACATGGTCCTATTTATGCAACCACACATCTTGTACTGGATCACTTCTAACAGAAAGTTTTAGCCCACTGATCATTGGAGTGTTGGGACCCCTTGACATGAGGTGACTTTATGTAATCTACAAACCAGATGAGGTGTAGACGGATCAACAAACCCCTCTGGTTCTTCCATGGAGACCTCTTCCAGTAAGGCCTATTCAAGAAAGCATTGTTTACATAAAGTTGATGTATAGACCAACAGTGTGAACAAGTTCAAGTGAACATAATTCTGATTATAATATGATTAACCATAGGGCTAAACATTTCATTAAAGTTGAATCTTGCTTACTGATGGAAACCCTTTGCGAAAAACCTTGCTTTATACTTCTAAATTGGATCCATCTAAATTCTCGTTTACTTTAAACATCCATTTACTGCTTTTTTTACCAGGTGTGGAGCAACCAAAGACCAAATCTAATTTCATAGAAGAGCTAAGAACTCATCCATCACTAGAGCCCCCCAATGCTCTTGCTGCAAAACATAAGAAATACCTATAGGTTTTGTTGCTGCAAGTAATACCTTAGGCTTAAAAATCCCTGACCTAGATCTGGTTATCATAGCATACCCATTGATAGTAGCAGCTTGCTTTTGTACCTTAAGATTAAGAGCTAATTCAATAGAGTCAGTAGCAAAAGTAGGAGGATCTAAAGCATAATGATAAGGAACAGAACTTATATGAACTGACATATTTTGCTATTAACGAACATATTGGACATTTTGAGAAGGGAAGGGAGAGCAAATAAATCTGAAATAGGTGTTGTTGGAACATCAATAGATTGTGACTGTGACCAAGATTTTCTTAGTGAAGCAACTAAGGTAGGAATAATAGTGGGTGGAACACCTGTAAGTCCAGGAGTAGTCATTGATGTATTATGAAAGCAAGACTGCGAATGTTTAACAAAAAGAAAATGAAAACTCGTCAATATAACATCCCAAGATATAAATAAAACGACCATTAGGATCAAGACATCTATAACCTTTGCAATTCAAAGCTATAACCAAGAAAAGTACAACAGACTGATATATACCAAAGTTTATGTTCATTAAAAGACCTAATACCAAGAAAGCAAGCACCCAAACACTTTTGAGCATCAAATAATACGGTTGTGTTTTGAATAAGACCTGCAGGGGAGACTTGTTACCAAGGATTGCTTTAGGAAGCCTATTTGATAGAAAAACAGTGGCACGAGAACCCTCATTTTGAAATTTAAAGACATACATGCAATGACTAAAAGAGTAAGTCCAAATTCAACAAATGAGGATTGGGTTCAATGCCTTTTTGTTCACGTGCATGAGGACAGGAATTCCTATGTATAATGCCATGAGACTCTAGATAATCAATGAAAATATGATATTCAACTCTGAAATTAATTTGAATTGACTTGATTTTGAGGCCAAGCTATAACTCAACTTGAGTTTTGAAATTCACAAAGGTTCGAAAGGTGTCTAATTTATTTTGCAAGAGATAACCAGAGAAAGTATCAGTATAGTGAATTTTTGCAACTTGTAACCCTTAATTGTTGCAAAAACTTGTCAGCACCAAATCAAGAAATTATTATTATCGAGCTTCACAGAAATAGAATGCATTAAGGAAAAACATAAACATAAAAGAACCTGAAAATGGACTTTTCATTGAATTGAAATACAGATTACAATCTGACCTTAAATAGCTCTTTCAGTTGTAACAATCTTTAACCAATTTCAAAGCTAACAAATGGCATGCACATGTGGTAGTCGCTAAACTAACTCTTAACTACCAAAGCAACAACTTTCTAAACTAACTCTTAACTACTGCCTTTACAAGAACCATTGCCAAGAAGGTGGTCTGAGGTTCTTTCAGCCTACATCCCACTGCCAGTTTTAGGCATAAGGAAAGCAATTCTGAAGGTTCATTTTTGTGTCACATTTCAAATAACACCAGATGCCCCAAGGGCTAAAAAATGCTACGTCTTGAATATTGACTGATGTTAGAAGGGCTAACAACTTATACACCACTTTGAATCTCTTTTAGTGATAATGCCAGTGATTATAATTCTATATGTTTGTATAAATTACTAATGAAGAGTGAGCATAATAAAACTAAATGCATTTCAAGGAAAAATGCAACCAAGTCATAAACATAATATGAAGTTAAGCAAAAATGCAGTCCTTCAAAAAGTGATAATTTATCTATCCATATTCCTAGGTCTTCTAAAATCCCCCTGAAATCAGGGATTTGGTCTGTCGAATGCAGCAGCTGATAAGTTTGTGAAGTTTCAGGTTTTGCTGTTAGAATAGTATAGGGAACAATCAGTGTACAATGGTCTTGCATTATGGAACACTCCTTCCAAAAGTAGAGACTTCCAGTTGTACTATGGAAGTCAATCTTACAAGAGGCGCTGGCCTGGTCCTCCAGTTTAACTTGTTTGGGGATTGGCTTTCTGGAATTTTAATCCTTCACGGTTGAGCAGGTTCACCCACATGGTTGCTTTCAGCACCCTCACTGGTTTCAGAATACAGAATTCCAAAAGCTTATCTACATGGGGAGAAGGAAAATATCAGAGAACAGATGACAAGAAAGAGAATAAAATTTAAAAAGTTGGTGACATGCTGGCCTTGCCAAGTTGGATCATAATTAGATCATGTTGAAGATAGCATTGATAGCAAGATTGAGGTGCCCAATTTAAACAACAAAAAGCTGCACAGGTTGGTGGGTCTTGGTTGAAGGAAAAATAATGGTTCTGGTGTCCTGGTACAGTTTATTGTTTAGGCTCACTGAAGGGTGCTACTACCATCCTTTCATAGGTAATCTTTTCTTTCATTTTTTTTTTTCTTTTTCTTTTCCTCTTTATCCCTTGTAACATGGGATTGTATATGAAAACTCCCTTGTCCCGAACCCAACCCCTTGCTTCTTGAGCCAGGCCTCAAGCTGCTGTCTGGCAACATGTCAAACCAAACATAGTTTCATGCTAACTGATGGGCCTGCTTAAATTTTCTTGTTCTTGTCAACTCTAATTCAATAACTACTATAACATAACATTCAGTAACATCATATTCAATAGAAAATGGGTCTTGTTGGTCAATAGCATAGATTTTAAACTCATAAAACATATTGTGTATCATTTTTCTATTTTTCCATATTATGATCTTATCATATCATGTATTATAAATGAACACACACACACACACAATGAAAAATAAATAGAAAAATTATGCATAACATTTCTCATCTTTCTTTCCTTACCGAAAAAAATCTGCAAAAAACTAATATATTAAGTAAATGCATTACTTACCATCATTTTCAATGCAACTTTTAAATTATCCCAATGATAATTCTCCAATATCGATTTTTAAAAACTGTTTAAAAATGGGGTAGTAAAAGATTTTTACTGCTTCAAATTTTAAATTTTTTTTAAAGTAATTTTTAAGAACACAAGGTAAACTAATACTTTTTGTATAAGAGTTTCTACTTTTTATATAAGAGTTATTACTATTTTCCATTTTTAAAAACAAAAAACAGGAAGTGTATTCAATCAAGCCTTATTTTCAATATTTCATGTGATTTTAACAACAGGTATATAGCTTGTATGTAGGATTATTTGACCCTTCTCTCCATTTTATAATCAATTTCTAATCTTAAATTACATTTTAAAAATTAATATAATAATTCTTTAAAAAAAGAAAAAAATTGAATTTGGTTTTCTACATAAACCATGAAAAATAGTTAAAGGTGTATGTCTTGTTATATCATTGCATTATAGTACCATGTATTGTATTGTATATCAAATGTATTGTAGATATGCTTTAAGATAAAATAGGGACTGACCACAAGTATTAATTTCCCTAAAAAAATGTATTGCACTATTGTATTATATCATATATTGTACTTAACAACTATGGTCCATATCACATAGTTTCTAAGGTAGAGCTCATTTGAAGTTGTTTGCTTGGCATAAAAGGGTTTGATTTGAGCCTTGTTGTATTTTTTCCCTTTTTTCTGGAATGAATCCTCTTTTATTTATTTGCTATTTAAAAAAAAAAAAAAAAACTAACATGCAGTCGTAAAGAACTTAGACTATGTTTGGCTGATTGGATAGGATAAAATAGGATATGTATATCCTAAGATATCATATCCCATTGGATAGGATATGCATATTCTAAGATATGATTTCTGTTAGATAGTGTACAGTTATTTAGGTTATTTACTTTTCCTTTTCCTTTTCCTTTTCTTTCCTTATTGTATTGTGGGTCCCACTAACATGTATATATATACCCAAGTCTAATATATATTATGAACTGTTTTTCAATAACAAAAATTAGGGATTCTCCCTTTTCTCTCTTTTCACATGGTATCAGAGCCTAGTGTCACGGACTTAGTCGTTCACTAAGCTCATGCGGCACTTAGGCAAGTCAAGACGCTTGATCTTGCTAAGTCAGCCTTGATCCCCAATGCTTAGCTTGCTCGGCTAAGACACTTGCGACTCGAAAGCTTAAGAAGCTTAGTAGGCAACTCCTTAAAGAATGGAAGCTCTTTATTATTTAAAGAAGTCTTTACAAGTGCTTGGAAGCTCACTTGCTTGGTTAGGAAGTGATTTGGGTGGTGCCTTGGCCAAATGAGGGTCTCACCTATTTATAGGCACCAATGGAACTATCTGGAACCTTGGAAGGTTCCTTACAAATCAAGAATATTCTAGAACATCCTACCCTATTCTATGTACAACCCTATGTACAAGAATATACAAGAGATCTTTAGAATCTTCTAGAAAGCCTTGGACTCCTCTCATGCCTTCCACCATAGTGTAGAGATGTGTGGACATCTCTAGGCATTTCTAGAACCTTCCACACTCTTCCCACCAATGGCTTAGTGTAGATGGCTCTAGGAGTCTTCAGAAGCTTCCCTTCTCCTATATAAGCCCATGGGGAGGGTCATTTGAAGCATCCTGTGACACTCTCCCCCACCGATGCCGTCGACGTCCTCGTCGTTGCCTCATTCTGAAACCTCTCGATGTGTTTCCAAAACTTTCTCAAGGCATCTGCATGTTCTCAGCTTACCTGCCTCTTAGGTAGTCCTTTCCATCGGACTAGATACTCTATCACAGGAGGGACCCCTTGTCTCCTGGTGACCCGTTCAGCTAGGATATTCTTCACCTCCTTCTCCCGTGAGGCTCCATATGGATGCAGACCCGTGCGCTTTCGATGCTTAGAGTGCTGCTTCCTCTTACCCATTGAGTTCACCTTTCCCTTGGTGACCTCTTCCATGTGTGTGCGGGCTACCTCAGCTCGCTCCCCTTTTTCCTCCTTTACTTGCACCCCTGCTAGTAAGGAGGTCTTAGGCGTACTAGGCTTCGGGTTGAATTGGAGGGCACCTAGTAGCTGCATTGAGCCCATATGTGCTTCGTCCTCCTGCTCCCTCTCCTCGATCATGGCACTAAGCGCCTTCCTCTTTGGACAATCTCGTGCCCAATGTGGACCGTCACATAGGAAGCATTTGATTTTAGGCGTGAATTCTTTCCTTTCTGCCTTACCCCTTCCTCCTCGGACGTTAGACGTCTTGCCTGATCCATTTTTAGGAGCATTGTGGTCCCTTGGAACCTCGTCTCCCCCACCCATGGCATGGCTATCCTCCAAAGACTCATTATTGGAGGAGTTTCCCCTCTTATAATCCGTTAAAGACTCTGCTACTGCCATAGCAGTGGCTAAGTCTTGAACACCTCGGCGTCTTAATTCCTGCTCGGCCCACCCTTGCAGGTTATCCATGAAGTTGAATAATAACTCCTCCTCAGTCATGTTAGGAATCTCAAGCATGAGCGAAGAGAATTCCTTGACATAGTCACGTATCGAGCCTGTGTGCTTGAGACGCCTCATGTTTTTCCTAGCCAGGTAAGCCACGTCCTCGGGGTAGAACTGCCACTTGATCTCCCTTTTGAAGTCCTCCCACGTCTCTATGGTGCAAATGCCTTTCTCCATATCGGCAAACCTTCGACGCCACCATAGAGTAGCTGTGTCAGTAAGGTAGAGGGTTGCAGTTCTTACCTTAGCCGCCTCATCCGTCAATACGATAGCCTCGAAGTATCGCTCCATATGCCATAAGAAGTTATCCAACTCTTTGGCATCCCGTTTGCCACTGAACCCATGTGGCTTCGGCACCTCCACCCTAGATGCCTCATGTGTGGCCATGACCCGTGCCGACACAGCAGCCTTGTAGATGGCCAGCTCTTGCCTAACCTCCTGGTCTCGGGACTCCATTCGAGTGGCCAAGGCCTCTATCCTTAACTCCATGCTAGCAAGCATGCTCAAGACCTTTCCTTGGAAGGACATGAACTCCTCGTGTGACACTGGCTGAACTTGTGAGACTTGCACCCCCTCACGAAGGTCTTGGATCTGCTCCCTTAGATCCTCTAAGCCCTTCTCCATGCCTTGCTCGATCAAGTCCAACCCCTCCCGAGTGTCACCCATGGCTAGCTCCACCTTGGCTAGCCTTGCCTCCATGTTAGCAACGGCATCACGAGATTTATCCTTCTTGCCTCTGCCTCGTGCAGCAGGCTCGGTCTCCCTCCCACGGGTTTGCTCACTAGACTCATCCACGTTGGAGCCTGACATGCTTCCTTTACTATGCCCACCTCGTAACCGCGCTTTGATACCACTTGTCACGGACTTAGTCGTTCACTAAGCCCGTGCGACACTTAGGCAAGTCAAGACGCTTGATCTTGCTAAGTCAGCCTTGATCCCCAATGCTTAGCTTGCTCGGCTAAGACACTTGCGACTCGAAAGCTTAAGAAGCTTAGTAGGCAACTCCTTAAAGAATGGAAGCTCTTTATTATTTAAAGAAGCCTTTACAAGTGCTTGGAAGCTCACTTGCTTGGTTAGGAAGTGATTTGGGTGGTGCCTTGGCCAAATGAGGGCCTCACCTATTTATAGGCACCAATGGAACTATCTGGAACCTTGGAGGGTTCCTTACAAATCAAAAATATTCTAGAACATCCTACCCTATTCTATGTACAACCCTATGTACAAGAATATACAAGAGATCTTTAGAATCTTCTAGAAAGCCTTGGACTCCTCTCATGCCTTCCACCATAGTGTAGAGATGTGTGGACATCTCTAGGCATTTCTAGAACCTTCCACACTCTTCCCACCAATGACTTAGTGTAGATGGCCCTAGGAGTCTCCAGAAGCTTCCTTTCTCCTATATAAGCCCATGGGGAGGGTCATTTGAAGCATCCTGTGACACTAGGGAGAAAAAAACCCTAATTATTTCTGGTTTATCCGTGAATCCATTTTGGGAAATCTTTCAGTGACCGTGTTTCATTCCGGTCACCTTTCCCATCTCCTAAAGCTTTCCGATCAACCGTATCGCCGTCAGAAAACCCTCACCGCCGGCGACTTTTCCGGCGAAGTCCTTTTCCGACACCGACCATACCATCAGGTGCACAAAGAGGAGATCTTCAAGTTTTCTCAAAGCACCGGAGGGAGATTCTCAGCCATGCGCCGGCCACGCGCGTTTCTTCTCCGACGGCCTGAATCTCACATGTTGGCGCGTGAGGGTGCGTGGAGCACTTTCCGGCCATGTGCTTCCACCTCCAGCCTCGCCTGACGTCGTCTAGCCACTCTCCATCTGTGCTTGTGCCATTCGAGCCCTGCAAGTGCATTTTTTGGGTTTTCATTGTCTTCGCCGGCCCTCCAAACAGCCTTTCCGGCGACCTCTGGTGACTTCCTCTCCACCCCGAGCCCTGCATGTGTCTTAGGAAGTGTTCTTCTACCCTTCCAGTAGTGCCACATTTGTTTTTCTTTACTATTTGGTCTATCACAACTGTGGATCCTCGGTTTTTCTTCTTTTAGCCGCAATCTGAAGTCGTATTAGGGCTCTCTTCGATCCAAACATATTTCGTTCTCCAGATAAGTAGATATGGCTACTAAAAGTTCCACTTTCTCCTCTGTCATATCTGGATCTCCTATGATTATTTCGGAGAAATTGGTTGACAATGAAAATTATTTGTCTTGATCTGCCTCTGTGGAGCTTTGGTTTATGGGTCAAGGTTATGAGGATCACCTTGTTACGCAGGAGGCGGATACCCCTGAGGTTGACATATTACAATGGAGGAAGATATATGCACACTTATGTAGTGTGTTGTGGCAATTAGTTGATCCTAAGATTCTGCTTCATCTTTGAGCTTACAAAACATGCTTTAAATTTTGGAATCAGGTGAAAGGGCTATACACGATATCCAACGTCTTTATAAGGTGGCTTCTTCTATTGTCAATGTCAGACAACAAGACATGGATTTATCTACTTATATTGACCAAATTGCCTCTCTTAAGGAGGAATTCTTGACCGTGATGCCTCTTACTACTGATGTTGGGGATCAACGAACACAGATTGACAAGTTCTTCATGGTTCTTACGCTTATTGGCCTCCGTCTAGATTTTGAGACCGTCCGCGATCAAATTCTTGGCAATTCCTCTGTTCCATCCTTGGATGATGTGTTTGCTCGCCTCCTCCGTATCTCCTCCACTCAGACTTTGCCATCTGATAACACTTCAGATTCTTTTGTGTTAGTTTCTCAACCTAACTCTCGAGGAGGACGCAGTGGTAACCGAGGTAGAGGCCAACATCCTCATTGCACCTATTGCAATAAGGTTGGCCACACTCGTGATCGGTGTTATCAATTACATGGGCGGCCTCCCCGCACTGCCCATGTGGCTCAGTCATCTGATCCTCAGTCGCCTCAACCTCCCAGTTCCTCCACATCTCAGGGTATATCCCTCATTGACAGTGAGTATGATGACTATCTCTGCTATAAGGCCACTAAGTTAGCTTCTGTTGCTCCTGTTGCCCAAATTGGTAATGCTTCTGCTTGTCTTACCCACACATCTTCTCTTGGACCTTGGATTCTAGATTCTGGCGCTTTTGATCATATATCTGGTAATAAGGATCTTTTCTCTTTTATTACTACTACCTCTGCCTTACCTACTGTTACTTTAGCTAATGGTTCCCAAACTATGGCTAAAGGTTTTGGTTTAGCTCATCCTCTCCCTTCCCTACCTCTTCATTCTGTCCTTTATGCCCCTGGTGTCCTTTTAATTTTATTTCCATCAGCAAAATAACTCGCACTCTTAACTGTTCTATCACTTTCTCTAATAAATTTGTGACCTTGCAGGACCGAAGTACGAGGAAGACGATTGGCATAGGACGTGAGTCTCAAGGCCTCTATCACCTCACCTCGCCTTCAACTCCTGCAGTTTGCATTTCCACTTATGCTCCCCTCCTCATCCACAGTCGCCTGGGCCACCCTATTTTATCCAACTTCCAGAAAATGGTCCCTCGTTTTTCATCTTTGTCGTCGCTTGTGTGTGAGTCCTGTCAGCTTGGGAAACATAATTGTGTCTCGTTCCCAAAGCGTTTGAATAATTGGGCAAAATCTCCTTTTGAACTTGTCCACACTGATGTTTGGGGTCCTTGTCGAATCGCGTCTACTTTAGAATTTTAGTATTTTGTCACTTTCATTGATGACTATTCTTGATGTACTTGGTTATTTTTAATGAAAAATCGAACTAAGTTATTCTCTATTCTCTAGAAATTTTATGCTGAAATCCAAACCCAGTTCAATATTTCTATTCGTGTTTTGCGTAGTGACAATGTCAGGGAATATTTTTTTGCACCATTTACTTCATTTATGTCCCAACATGGGATCCTTCATCATTCTTCTTGTGCTCATACTCCTCAACAAAATGGGGTAGCTGAACGTAAGAATCGACATCTTGTTGAGACAGCTCGTACTCTCCTTCTCCATAGTAATGTTCCTTTTCGTTTTTGGGGGGATGCTGTTCTTACAGCATGTTATTTGATTAATTGTATGCCCTCATCTATATTACACGATTAGATTCCTCATTCCCTTCTTTTCCCTGACCAACCACTTTATTTCCTTCCTTATCGTGTTTTTGGTTGTACTTGCTTTGTTCATATTCTCACTCCTAGACAGGACAAACTTTCTACTAGAGCCACAAAATGCATCTTCTTGGGATATTCCAGACTTCAAAAGGGTTATTGTTGTTATTCCTCTGAGACTCATCGCTACTTTCTCTCCGCTGATGTTACTTTCTTTGAGGACTCATCATTCTTCTCCACCTTTGAGTCTCTTCCTGTTTTTGAAGTCTTACCCCTTCCCATTATCTCCCAACCTGATGCAGTGCCTTCTCGCCCACTTCAGGTTTATCATCATCATCATCGTGTCGTTGTTCCTCCTTCTTTGGCCGAGGTACCTGCTGACTCACTTCCTATCCCTTTGGCTTCTCCTGCCCCGACTCTGCCTCCTTCTACTGACTTACCCATTGCTCTTCGGAAAGGTAATCGATCTACTCGTACTTCTCATCCCATTTACAATTTTTTTGAGTTACCATCGATTATCTTCACCCTATTTTGCATTTGTTTCTGCTATATCTTCTGTTTCTCTTCCCAAGAGCACCCTTGAGGCTCTTTCCCATCCAGGCTGGCGACAGGCAATGGTAGATGAAATGGCTGCTTTACACTCCAATGGCACTTAGGATCTTGTTGTTTTACCCTCCGGTAAATCTACAGTTGGTTGTCGTTGGGTCTACACAGTTAAGGTTGGCCCTGATGGTCAGGTTGATCGCCTTAAGGCCCGCTTAGTTGCTAAAGGCTATACTCAGGTTTATGGTTCTGATTATGGTGACACTTTCTCTCCTGTTGCCAAGATAGCTTCTGTTCGTCTATTGCTCTCCATGGCTGCTATGCGTTCTTGGCCTCTTTATCAATTAGATATTAAAAATGCTTTCCTTCATGGGGATCTTGCTGAGGAAGTTTATATGGAGCAACCACCTGGTTTTGTTGCTCAGGGGGAGTCTGGTTTAGTGTGCAGGTTACTCCGTTCTCTATATGGCTTGAAACAATCTCCTCGAGCATGGTTTAGTCGTTTTAGTACTGCTGTTCAGAAGTTTGGCATGTTCCGTAGTACAGCAGACCATTCCGTTTTTTATCATCATAACTCTTTGAGGCAGTGTATTTATTTGATAGTTTATGTGGACGACATCGTCATTATAGGCAGTGATCAAAATGGTATTCAGAAACTAAAGCAACACCTTTTCACCCATTTTCAGACTAAAGACTTAGGGAAACTCAAGTATTTCTTAGGGATTGAGATAGCTCAATCCAATTCCGGTGTGGTTCTTTCCCAAAGGAAGTATGCTTTAGACATCTTGGAAGACACCGATATGTTAGACTGTAAACCGGTAGACACTCCTATGGATCCAAATGTCAAACTTATATCAAGACAGGGAGAGCCTTTAGGAGATCCTGGGAGATATCGACGACTTGTAGGTAAACTGAACTACCTCACCATTACTTGTCCAGACATTTCTTTTCTTGTAAGTGTTGTTAGTCAATTCCTACAGTCACCATGTGATAGCCATTAGGATGCTGTAATCCGCATTCTTCGATATATCAAAAGCACACCAGGCCAAGGTGTGTTATACGAGAACAGAGGTCATATCCAGGTTGTTGGTTACACAGATACAGATTGGGCTAGCTCACCCACAGATAGACGTTCCACTTCCGGGTATTGTGTTTTTATTGGAGGTAACCTAATATCCTGGAAGAGTAAGAAACAAGATGTAGTGGCCAGATCTAGTGCTGAAGCCGAGTATCGAGTTATGGCTCTAGCAACATGTGAACTCATATGGTTGAAACATCTTCTTCGGGAGTTGAGATTAGGAAAGGATGAACAGATGAAGCTCATCTGTGACAACCAAGCCGCTTTGCATATTGCATCCAATCCAGTCTTCCATGAAAAGACCAAACACATTGAAGTTGATTGTCATTTCATTAGAGAGAAGATCACACCAAGATGTGTAGCGACTAGTTTTGTCAATTCAAATGATTAACTAGCAGATATTTTTACTAAATCTCTCAGAGGTCCTAGAATTAAATACATTTGTAACAAGCTTGGTGTATATAACATATATGTTTCAGCTTGAGGGGGAGTGTTAGATAGTGTATAGTTATTTCGGTTATTTACTTTTTTTTTTTTTTCCTTATTGTATTGTGGGTATCACTAGCATGTATATATATACCCAAGTCCAATGTGTATTATTAATAGTTTTTAATAACAAAAATTAGTGATTCTCCCTTTTCTCTTTTCACAATTTCCAATGGGATATAATATCATTGGATATACATATCCATTATATTTTAAAGTAGCATATCCAATAGGATATGTTATATTATCTTATATTTATATTTAATTTGTGAAATGAATAAAAAATAATTTGAAATATATATTATTTTCAATGTTTAAGATAAAAATTATATCACATTTAAATATTTTTAATTTTAAAAATGAAAATTTGGTTATATTTAACAATATTCATGATTAAATTATTTGAACTTTACAAATAATTTTTTTATATTACATTATTTAATATATAAAAATAATTTATATATCATATATTAATATTTTTTTTAGTTTTTCCTTTTTTAATCATAAATTTAATTTGTAAAATGAGTATTTTAAAAAATAAAAAATTGATAAAAAAATTAATTTATCATACATAGGATATCTATCTCTCATATCTTACCATGAGATTAACATATCCCATGTAAAAGGGATAAAAAAAAAGAGGGTGGATAATATATCCCATCACTTATCTTATCCTATGTTTGGTTGAACATAGGATAGGATAAGTGATGGGATAACTTATCCTATCCCATCACCAACCAAACATGGGATAGGATAAAATATCTCATCTCTTATCTTATCCCATGCTATATCTGGCCAACCAAACATGGCCTTAGAATTTTTTCGTCCCTTGACAAAACAATCTAGTGCAATCATTTTAACAAATCAAAATATCCTCATCAACGTGCAGGAAAATCCATGCATCTGAACTAGCATGCTACCTTCCCCTATCTAAGATGTGATTGGAATAATGTAACATTCTCAGAGTAATCCATATTTATATCAGTTTTAGAGCCAATACATGTAATTCATACCTGTCGCTGATCAAGCTTAAACCTGCATGTAATCTAGGTTTCAGCTTGCCTACTACTTTCACTGGACTTGGATGAAATACCTTGCTCAATACACTGGATGGAGAAAACAAGTGCCAGGAAGAGTATGAGAATGATAATATCAGTAAGACTAAAAACAAAGAGAACGAGAGCACTAATATACACTCCGAAGCAACTGAGAATGGTAAAGAGAGAACAAAAAAAAAAACCAAAAAACCATAAGACAGCTCTGTTTATAAGAACAGTGCCATCAACAGCTAAGAAGTTACAAGTTTTAACCATTTATGATACCTCAGGGTAGTTCCTGTACTAAATATGAATCATAAAAGTATTTGTGGTTTTCTTGAGTTAAAAAATGCAATACAAGTATATTTTGTGCAGCCTGTTGTATGATTAAGGGGTGTGTTAGCTAAATATATGCCATAACAACTATTTAATGTAGAAGTTTTTCCCAAATGAAAATAATGATTCAGGGCGCACTACCATCTCTTCAAATCAATGGCTGGAAAATATAATGGCTAGTGTTGAGAAAGGAAGATCCCAATGATGACATGCATGATGCAACCCATACTTTTAAGATTCCTCAATAAGTCTTTGGAGAAGAAACTTTTTCCCCCTTTTCTTGACAACAGGAGTTTTTCCTCTAACATTACAATAGATTTGGGCTCTATAGCATAATATAAGAGCTCACTACCATGTTTTCATACCTTCTCCACAGTTTCAAACTTGACCACAACATCTTAATTTTCCCTGCCTTTTTTAAGGTCATAAGCATGTATGTGTCACCACAAGCGGGCATTCTTTCTATGCATGGCATGATGGCAATCAACATGGCAATGCAGAAACAATAGCTTACATGACCAATCTTTTACTGCATTTAAAAAATACACTGATTAAAGAGAATGCAACTGCTGAAAATCAATTTCTTTTCTTTTAGTATGCAAAAGAACCAGAGTGGAGGCAACCCATGGACATAGACGTATATTTGAATCACACTAACAACTTCTAACGAGTGAAAGTTCCTAGCATAAAAGATTGTTTTTTCTTAAAAGGTGGATTCAGCTTAAATCTCCATTTGATGACCAACCACCACCTCCATTCCATAGACTACAGCTAACCTGAGGGACAAACTACCTGACACCTCCACTGTGCCAAAAAAATCCTACCAAAACTCATTAAATTCCCTCCATGAATTCAATACCCTTGAAAAAAGTGCTATCTCATGGTTTTCTTAAAAGTATAACCATTGGACAATCTGAAAACCACAGCAGGCCAGATTCCATCTATAAGCCCAACACAGAACACATGTAGGCTATACTACTCCTTACAGCCCCAAAATCAATCACTCAATAAAACTTAATTAACTGTGTTTATAGCTGTACAAATTTGGTGAATCACTTCCCCTTAGAGATGAGCCCAAAATCCACTTAATTTTATGTAAACCCCACCTCCTCCCTCACCCCATAAGAAATTCTACTGCATTTAACTAAATCCATAAAAAATTATTAAAACCCATTTGAGAGTGAGTCTGGTTAAAGCACTTTTTAATCTGTAGAGCTTTTGTTAGTAGTAATTCTATTATAAGTGATTTTAAGGAAAATCACTTAATATTTAGATATAAACAAAGCAAGTGCTTTGACAATATTTTTGATAATGTTATATAACCAAAAAAAAAAAAAAATGATTTTTAGAAAAGTCACCTAACAAGTGATTGTCTAGAAATCACTGTAAGTGATTTTCTAGATTTTTAAAAGTTTTTCAAACACCTGATTTCTATAACAAAGCACTTCCAAACATTAGGAAGCAATTCTAACACTCTCAAAATCACTCCCAAACAAGCTCTAAGTTTCCCTACTAGTGGATTTCACAAGATTCCCTCACTTGATCAATTTTAATGATCAGTCACCACTTCTACAGAAGCAACAAAAGTCAATCTAGAAAACAAACTATCATATGCGCACCAAGAATCCTCCCAAGACTGATCTTCAATTCTATCCATGAATCTGTCCCCTTGAACTTGGAAAAAACATGGGAGAATCCAATAACCCACAGAAGGCCTGATTCTATGCTCAATAATAAATGTGTATACTCTTCCTATTTACCAAAGGATCAAAATAACTACTCAACAAGTCTGATGAACTACGCCAATAGCCCTAACACTCAGCCTCTTCCACTTGGAGGTGAGTTCTGATTCATTTAGTGTTATTTAAAACAAACCCCAAATAAAACCATTACTAACCACCCTGTCCACGCCAAATATTGGCAGCTATAATAATTGTCAACATTGGGATGTACAATGCAGAAAATATCCATGCAAACTTTTCCAATGGCTTTTGAAATTACTACATCAAATATTTCCCTTCCGAACAGTTTCATCCAAAATAATCGATTCTCATGCTATGAAACATTTTAAGGTTGAAACATGTGTTAGAAGATTTTCATAATCAACATTCAGACTGCTCTTTTTGCAAAGTCAAAACACATTCCAGAAAAGCAAAATTTGAGCCTCTTCTTCAGTACCAGGATTGATGTGAGGGCATCCACTCTCTGAGGAGGCACATCTTGGACACAAGCATTAAACCAAACCACAATGTTTAGAAAAGAAGAGATACATGGAGTGTAAAGAAGTCACTGTGATCTTCGTGATTATTACTATCTGGAAGAAGAATAACTCCGTTCCATGGTCCCAGAGAAAGCTGTCATTTCTTTCATTCAAGGGTAGAGGACATGAATGAGAAAATAGAATAACTAATTATATTCACAGGAGGGTGAATGAAAGTAATGAAGATCTAACATTCTATATTTGTTTCCAACCCAGCACAACTGGCTTCTACTGTCTAGTGATGACAAACTTGGTTGGCTTTGTGGATTCTCATGTATAGGCACAGGTTTACAGTGTTTAGTAGCAGTTTTGTTCTTCTGTGTAGGCCCTGTTTAAACAAGGTGCATCAAAACACTGATGACCAACCCCGGGGGTGGGGCGTTGTTGCACAGAAGCATCAGCCACATGGCCTGGAACACACAGCATTATGGAAAAGTTATTAGAAGACGAGTATACCTGAAGAAGATAACTATGCAGCCAATCCAATGTTTGTGGGAATGTTGTTGCTGATATATTTACAACTGTCAAACCCTGTTCAACAACAAACCAAAAAAGAAAGAATAAAAATAAAAAACTTTATAAGTCGCACAAAGAGTAGCCTATTCTGTTCATTAATATTTCCTATTGAAAGGGCCTTTGGCATACATTGCCTAAATATGGCTAATATGGCAAGACATAACAAGACAATTTTTCTTTTATGGGCAAATTAGAGATGTATACTGATAAAAGAAGACTAGAAAAAGAAAAGTTGTAACCTTAGAACAAAGGAAATATACAGGGGCACACTAAGAGCCAATAATAGAAACAAAAAGAAGCCATACAAACAGCCTAAAAAGACCTACTCCCCAAGCAATATGTAGGAATATTGATAGAATCATGACTTATTTCATTTTTCCTTGAACAGATTGTGTAATGGTCTACAAATTATTTTATATTCCTAAAAATCAGATGTAAATAGAATAGACTAGTTGCATTTCCTTTCTTTGGTCCAAAGAGAAGGCAATTCTGTATGTATCATATATGTGTACTATTCAGAGGAATGATAGACCAGTTTCCATTTTTCAGCCATTATGGTATCATAGAAGGTTGATACCTAAGTTTTTCTCTTCTCCATTATTGCTGAGAACACCTTCTCTGTGATTAGCCTTCATCATTGATCTAGTCCTTGGCCTTGATCACCATTTCATTATTAACCTGGACCTAATCTTCTCTCATGTTATCCCTTGAGAATGTCAGAAACCTCTGAAACAGTTACTTTCACCAATTCCACACTCAATCCTAAACTTTTTTTCTACTGGAAATCCTACTCTGAAAATTACAATTTCAAAATTGAATCAGTTCAATTTCATGACATAGCCCCAATCAGCCAAAATATTCTTGAAAAGCAAAAGGACAATGAACTACATATTAGGCAGCTCATTTCCACCAACTGATGATCCTTGGCCTGAGACCTGGGATGCAGAAAATTCAATGGGTGATGTTCTGGCTATTGCACTCTATTCAGCCTGAAATCAGTAAGACCTATCTCATACTAACATTCACAAAAGACATCCGGGAGGATGTCACTCATATGTGTTCTAAGAAGACGGTTGCTAGAATTGGATCCATGAAACAAGGTACCAAGTCTATCACAGAATATTTCAATATTCAAAAAAGGACTTTGGCTAGAATTGAATCTTTATCAAGATGTGGAAATGGGGTGCACAAAAGATACAAAGAAGTCAAAGGATATGATGGGGAAAGAGGGACCTTCTTCTCTCTATGAGAGAGGTATTTGCTTATGTTTGAGGGGAAGAAGGCTGAAAGAGACTAATGCTTTGTAGACCTGAGAATCCAACCTCCTAAAGCTTTGCATTGGCAACCTCAAAATTTGCTTCATCTAATAGAAGGAAACCTAGAGACAAGGATGACCTTGGCAGCCTCAACAAACATCTATACTCAAGGAATCTCTAGAAACTTTCCTGAACAAAAATGATGTGGAGAGATTGAAGAAGCGGTGATTCAGTTGGAAAATCCAAACTCAACCACAATTCCTATTCCATAGCCCAAGCCAAATAGGTAATATTTACACTTTAAATACCTCCAAAGCAAGTTGTTCCCACACTAACTGGTAATTGACACGGCTGAAATTGAGTGGTTAAAGAAGATACTTGCACAGGAGTTTGAAATAAAAAAATTGGAGGACCTCAGATATTTCCTTGCAATTCAAGTCTCGATCAAGGGAAGTTTGTCACAAAGAAAGTATGTCTGAAACCCCTTGAAAGATGTAGGAATGTTGAGATGCAAGCTAGGAGATGCACCAATAGATGTAAAGGACAAAATTGGAGCATCAACAGAACATACTGCAGTTAATAAACTAGTTGGTAATTCAATTGGCACATACTAAACCTAATATTGCATTTAGTGTTGTAGTTAGTTCATGCATGCTCCAAATGATGAACACATGAATGTGGTGGTAAAGATCTTGAGATATTAAAAAAGGACTCAAAAGTGTCTTCACTAAAAATAGTCATCTAGAGGTTGAAGCCTACTATGATGCAGATTAAGCAGATTCTATAAATAATAATAGATCTACTCTCAGGTATTGTACCTTTGTTGGAGGAAATTTGGTGACTTACAGAAGAAAAAAAACAAGTTGTGTTTAGATCAGTGTTGAAACAAAGTTCAGGTCTATGACATAAGGAATTTGTGAACTAATGTGGCTAATGTCTCTAATTAAGGAACTCAAAGTAGGTAGTGTTGGGTCTATGAGGCTGTATTGTGACAATAAAGCAACTAATAACATAGCACACAACCAGGTTCAGCATGATAGAACAAAACATACTGAGATAAATCAACATTTCATCAATAAAATGCTAGATAATGGCCTATTTGTATACCATTTGTCTCAATGAAAGAACAATTTAAAGGCTTTCTAAAACAATTATTTCAATCCATGATCACCAAGATGGGAATGATGGACATATTTGAACCAGCTTAAGAGAGTGTTGAGGATATTATGTTGATTCTGTTGTTAACAGTGGTTGGTTGAAAACTAAAGGAATTAGAGGATGATGAAGGTATTGGTTGAGAGGAAGACTTTCCTGATCAGGTTGGAAGGTGAGCAAGGAGGCGAATGGTGCTCGATAACAGAGAGAAGTAGAGGCTCTGTTTTCGCATTAGGTTTTGAAAGGGAAGCTGTTGGGTGGTTGGTTGATTACTTGACGAAAGCTTTAACTTTGAAGAGTCATATGGGGTTCAACAAAAAATTCAGAGGAAAAAGCAGGGTGCATCTGATGGAAGTTGGCTTCAACAACCATGGAAGGTTTATTAGGATCTCGGAGTTTATTACCAACAGAAAGCCTTCCGTTCTGATCATTCCTGAGGGTGACAAGGGCAGAGGTTGGGAGAATATAAAAAATGCGTTATTGTCTCTGTTGATGGCCCCTTATCCGAATGTAATAGAAAAGGGAAGGAATATAAGAGGGGAAAGCTGGCCTCACAAGTACGAAGGATCGATGCACAGATCATTTGCGAAGGTAGTCAGTGATGAAGGACCAAGAGGAGGTGGTCTAGTTCCAATTGGGAGATGGGCGCGAGCTGTGGTGTGTGAAAGCAAGTTTGACAGGGAGAATTGGGCTGAGGTTGGAAGATCAGTGGCGAGAAGCTTAGGGAAGAAAGGCGTTGTAACGGTAGTACCCATTTCAGATAGAAATGGTGTATTCTTTGTTGAAACAATCGAGGAAGCCATATTTCTCCATGATTTGAGGATGATAAAGGTTGGGGAAAGGAACTTCATTCAGTTGCGAAGATGGTCGCCGAAGGAGAACGCGGAAATAGACGGGAAGTTTAGAGAAGGCTGGATCGAATTAAGGGGCTGCCATTTCACCTATGGTCGGAGGTACACCTGAAGAAGATTGTGGAGCAATGGGGACAGTAAATGAAATCGATTGGCGCATGCTGAAGCTGTTCGATCTCAGAAGGGCGAGGTTAAAGATCGCAATGAGGGATAGGGCAATCCTTCCAGCTCTGATAGAAGTGTCTGATGGGGATTGGGTGTTTACAGTCGTCGTCGTAGTGGTCGGAGATGAAGAAAGAAGGAGAGGTGGCGAAAAAGGTGAGTCGACTCGGGTGGCTGTCGCTTCTCACTCGGGGACAGGTGGAGGAAGACGAGGGGAGAGTGGAAGATCAATGGCGGAAGAGAGATATCGTGTCGGGGAAGACAGCAGACAAAGGAAGGAGGGAGAAAAGGGTAAGGCTATGCTTACCTCAGCCGGCAAATGTGACAAGGGCTACCAACTCCCGTCTCAGTCTTGTTTGAAAACAGATGGGATGGACAGGATCGAAGTAGCAGGAGAAAAGTGGGCCGGAGAAGACGAAGATATCAACGATGTGGGCTGTCGGGCCTGTGAGAGGAGGCCCAGTCGCTGGCAAGGCCTGGGCTAAAAGTTGATACAACGGGCTGCAAGCTTAAAGGCCCAATGGGTTGGGCCTAAGCCCAGAAGGGTCCACTCCATTTGAGTCTGGGGCTTCGTTACGCAAGGAAGAAGACTCGTCTTCTGCAAACGAGAAGGGGAAATCAGACCCCGGACTCCTCGAGGTCCAGTCGAGCAGGATAGCGAAGAAGAAGGCGATGCAAGGTTCAAGGAAGCTGTGGGCAACCTTCTTTCCCCCAAGCTCAGAGCACCGACGGGGAATACGGTGCAGCAGCGAGCCCATTTCGCGCGGAAAACCAAGGTGGATAGCGAAGAGGACTTAAGGCAGAAGATTCAGGTGCCGAATCTCAGGCGAAAAGAGATTTAAGTACAAGCTCTCTTTTTTCTCCTCGATTTCCAAGGATTCATAAGAAGAATTTAGGGGAAAGGGCTTCGGAGCCGAGAAAGGAAGAGATTTCGAACAAAGCTTCATCTGACGAAGATATGGAAGGATTTTTGGGCTGAGTGGGGTCTGTTCCTCGTGGCTCAGCAGCCATGGTTATGCCTTCTTCGCCAGAAACCAGAGGTAAAGGGCCTAACTTGTTGGGAATTGTGGTTCGATGGTTGTGGAGTCTCTGGAGGTAACTCCTTCACTTTTTCAGTCTTCCCAGCAACTTATTCCCTCTTCTAGTGGCTTCACTAATTTCCTCTTGAACCCTTCCGTCCCCATTCTGAGTCCTTCTACCCCCATGCTTCCCGTTTCAGTTTCTCAATCTTTGGCTCCTACGGAAAACCGAGTAAATTCCAAATCTTTTTTCAAAAGAGTCAACGATGCTTTCAAAGGTCAAAATCCTGTTGATATCCCTATTTCAGAAATGGAGGTGACCCAGCCTGCTTGTCCCAACCAGATGTGTGAGAGCGTCAACCCTCTCTCAGTTTCCAGTCAGGCTGCAGTTAATCTGGGAGCCATTGCGGGCTCTCCTCCGAGCGAGTTCCAAATAGAAGGACTATCCCCTAGGAAAATGGCAAAAGTACGTGAGGTTTTAAAGTCTCTGGATATCAAGGTATATTCCAGGAGGAAGAGCAGATGCTCTACAGGATTGTGAGACCAACTGGATTTGGTCCGGGATCAAGGTCAGAGATTTTATATGAAGATAGTCAGTTGGAATACCAGGGTTTGGGTTCTAAGAAAAAGAGAAGGGTGGTTAAGGATTTTTTGAGATCAGAAAAGCCGGATGTAGTGATGATTCAGGAATCTAAAAAGGAGGAGTGTGACAGAAGGTTTGTGGGTAGTGTTTGGTCAGCCAGAAATAAAGATTGGGCAGCCCTTTCGGCAAGTGGGGCTTCGGGTGGGATTTTGGTCATATGGGACTCTAAAAAGTTGCGTAGGGAGGAGGTAGTGTTAGGCTCATTTTCGGTCTCAATCAAGTTCGCGTTGGATGGATGCGAATCTTTGTGGTTATCTGCAGTTTATGGCCCAAACAACTCAGCTCTAAGGAAGGATTTTTGGGTGGAGCTTTCAGACATTGTTGGGCTCTCTCATCCGCGTTGGTGTGTGGGCAGTGACTTTAATGTTATAAGGAGAAGTTCAGAAAAATTGGGTGGTTCTAGATTAACCCCAAGAATGAAGGATTTTGATGACTTCATAAGAGATTGCGAATTGATAGATTCACCTTTAAGGAGCGCATCATATACTTGGTCAAACATGCAAGAGAATCCAGTATGCAAGAGATTAGATCGCTTCTTGTACTCAAATGAGTGGGAACAAGTATTTCCTCAAAGTCTTCAAGGAGTACTGCCAAGGTGGACTTCGGATCATTGGCCGATTGTTTTGGAAACCAATCCATTCAAGTGGGGACCAACGCCTTTCAGGTTTGAGAATATGTGGTTGCAACATTCTAGTTTTAAGGAGAATTTTGGAAGATGGTGGAGAGAGTTTCAAGGAAATGGGTGGGAAGGACACAAGTTCATGAGAAAATTACAGTTCGTTAAAGCCAAATTGAAAGAGTGGAATAAGACTTCTTTTGGAGAGCTAAGTAAAAAGAAAAAAGATATATTATCTGTTTTAGCTAACTTTGATTCCTTGGAGCAAGAAGGGGGACTATCCCATGAACTTTTAGTCCAAAGAGCTTTAAGAAAAGGGGAGCTAGAGGAGTTGATTTTGAGAGAAGAAATACATTGGAGACAAAAAGCTAGGGTGAAATGGGTAAAAGAAGGGGATTGCAACTCAAAATTTTTTCATAAGGTGGCCAATGGCAGGCGAAATAGGAAATTTATCAAGGAGTTGGAGAATGAAAGTGGTCTAATGTTGAATAATCCAGAGAGTATAAAAGAGGAGATCCTAAGGTATTTCGAAAAGCTTTACGCGAGTCCTTCTGGAGAATCGTGGAGAGTGGAAGGCTTAGATTGGTCCCCTATTTCTGGTGAGAATGCGTCTAGATTGGAATCCCCCTTTACTGAAAAAGAGATTTATAAGGCCATTTTTCAGATGGATAGGGATAAGGCTCCTGGGCCGGATGGCTTTACCATTGCAGTGTTTCAAGACTGTTGGGAAGTGATAAAGGAGGATATAGTGAGAGTGTTTGCAGAATTCTATAGGAGTGGAATTATCAATCAGAGCACCAACGCTTCCTTTATAGTTTTGTTACCCAAAAAAAGCATGTCAAGGAGAATCTCAGACTTTAGACCCATTAGCTTGATCACTAGTCTTTACAAGATAATAGCCAAAGTGTTAGCAGGGCGACTAAGAGGGGTACTTCACAAGACTATTCATTCCACTCAAGGAGCCTTCGTGCAAGGGAGACAAATTTTGGATGCAGTTCTCATAGCCAATGAGATAGTGGATGAGAAAAGAAGAACAGGGGAGGAAGGAGTTGTATTCAAAATTGACTTTGAAAAGGCCTATAACCATGTGAGTTGGGATTTTTTGGATCATGTGTTGGAGATGAAAGGGTTTAGTCTTAGATGGAGGAAATGGATGAGAGGTTGCTTATCCTCGGTTTCTTATGTAGTCCTAGTGAACGGTAATGCGAAAGGGTGGGTTAAGGCATCTAGAGGTTTAAGACAAGGCGACCCTTTATCACCTTTTTTGTTCACTATAGTGGCAGATGTATTGAGTAGGATGTTATTGAAAGCTGAGGAGAGAAACGTCTTGGAAGGATTCAGGGTGGGTAGGAACAGAACAAGGGTATCCCATTTACAATTTGCAGATGATACCATTTTCTTCTCCAGTACTCGAGAAGAGGATATGATGACGCTTAAGAATGTTCTGCTAGTGTTTGGATATATTTCCGGTTTGAAAGTTAATCTCGACAAAAGCAACATCTATGGCATTAATATTGAACAGAATCACCTTTCTAGGCTGGCCGAGATGCTTGACTGCAAGGCTTCTCGGTGGCCTATACTTTACCTAGGTCTTCCTCTAGGAGGGAATCCTAAGGCGAGTGGCTTTTGGGATCCTGTGATTGAGAGGATATCAAGGAGATTAGATGGATGGCAGAAGGCGTATTTATCTTTTGGAGGTAGGATAACTCTCATTCAATCTTGTCTAACCCATATGCCTTGTTACTTTCTCTCCCTTTTTAAGATTCCCGCCTCTGTGGCAGCAAAAATTGAGAGAATGCAAAGAGAATTTCTTTGGTCAGGCGTAGGGGAAGGCAAAAGAGACCATTTGGTTAATTGGGACGTTGTGTGCAAACCGAAGTCAAGAGGGGGTTTGGGTTTCGGAAAGATTTCTATGAGGAATGTCGCTCTTTTAGGGAAGTGGTTGTGGAGATATCCTAGGGAGGGTTCTGCTCTGTGGCATCAGGTTATCTTAAGCATTTATGGTTCTCACTCCAATGGCTGGGATGTCAACAATATTGTTAGATGGTCTCATCGTTGTCCTTGGAAGGCCATTGCACTAGTCTTCCAAGAGTTTTCCAAATTTACTCGGTTTGTGGTAGGGGACGGGGATAGAATTCGGTTCTGGGATGACTTGTGGTGGGGGGATCAACCTTTGGGAATACAATATCCAAGATTACTTAGCGTAGTCACGGATAAAAATGTTCCTATTTCATCAATTCTCGGATATTCCCGTCCTTTCTCTTGGAATTTCAATTTTCGCCGAAATCTTACTGATCTTGAGATAGAAGATTTAGAAAGCCTTATGCGGTCTCTTGATCGTCTACACATATCTCCTTCGGTTCCAGATAAGAGATCATGGTCCTTATCTCCTTCAGGTCTTTTCACAGTCAAATCTTTCTTTCTGGCCTTATCCCAATATTCTGAGTCGCCTCCAGTGTTCCCTACTAAGTTTGTCTGGAATTCTCAAGTCCCTTTCAAAGTCAAGTCCTTTGTCTGGTTGGTAGCGCACAAGAAGGTTAATACTAATGACTTGCTACAATTGAGGAGACCCCACAAAGCACTTAGTCCCGACATATGTAAGTTGTGCATGAAGCATGGAGAAACAGTAGATCACCTTTTCCTCCATTGCTCTTTGACCAAGGGGTTGTGGCACAGATTATTTCAGTTAGCAAAGATGGATTGGGTTTCCCCAAGGAGCATATCTGACATGTTTTTTTACTAATTTTAATGGTTTCAGATCTTCTAAGAGAGGGGTTGTTTTATGGCAAGACGCATGCATCGCGTTAATGTGGGTGGTGTGGCGGGAAAGGAATGCAAGGATTTTTGAGGATAAAGCAAGTAATTCAGGGTATCTTTGGGATTCTATTCGTTTTTTGGCTTCTCTATGGGCTTTTTGTTCTAAGGTTTTTAAGGGGATACCTCTTAACGTGTTACAACTTGATTGGTTAGCGGTGTGTAAATAGGCCGTTAGTCTTTTTCTCGTTGTATTTCTTATATTTGATTACTTGTAGTCTTGTTTTTCTTTGGTGGGAGGATTTCTCATCCTTCTAATTGTATCTTCTTTTTATCAATATATTCCGTTATCGTTTCCTATCAAAAAAAATATTATGTTGATTCTGTTGAGAATATTATGCTAATTCCTGCTGCAAATGAGAACTAATCAAAGATATTTTCGTGTTGTATTCCAGGAAATCAAAATGGAATTAGTATAGGCTAGATGTTTTTCCTTGTTTAGCTCTACTTAGTCAAACTATTCCTTATTATTTAAAGCATTGTACTCATTCAAAAAAGTTAGAAAGAATTTTTCCAAAGCTTTCTTCAATATGTTTGCTTGAATTCAATTAAACTAAAAAAATGACAGTATTGTTTTTTAAAAGCAATAAAAAAGGAAAATGATAAATATTAAGAATTGATTTTTAAATAATAAAATGATTTATTTAATTTAAAATTGATTTTTATATAAAATTATTTAAATTTTAAATATCCATAATTTAGTCATTACACATGTTCACGGCAATGTAATAATCAGGTTTTGTCAAACACTTAACTGTTGCTTCTGAAACCATTATTTACCAAATGTTCAATTGTTTTTCATCACAGTTGATTTTTCATTTACCATAGCTAAAAGTGAATTCCTAAAAGTTGCAGCAATACCAAACTGAGCATAGCTACTAATTGTATACAACAAAAAACAGAAAACTTGATGACAACTCAACTTCCATTATTAGCTGAAAGAAATATCCATCAACAATGATACCTGGGACTTGAATGAACAAAGATAATCCTGGATTGTTTTTAAATTGCTTATTAGCTTATCCTTGTCCTGTAAAAGGCAAGAAAGGAAGTTACATTCTGGTTACATACATGTAAGTAATTGCGCAATAAAGGAAAATGACATGTAATCAACAATGGAACAGACAAAATATGCTTGACTAAATATCCAACTCAGACATAAAGGAATATCGCATATAATCAACAACACAGTCAAATGAAATAAAAGGGATTGAAATAATCATCATAAGCATTCAAAGGTAAAAGAAAACATCTCTGATGAGAAACAATTGTGTACAGATCTAGCATACACACAAAATTTGGAATGCAGGATCTAATGACCACAGGAAATCTTGTTATGAAAACACAATTGTCTAAAATACAAAAAACTGCAATAAAATTGTCTAAATTATTGAGAACTCCCAAAATTAACAAAAAATTTCTCATTAAGCCACAGTTTGTTTCCATGTGAAGAAAGTTTATAGAGAATTGATAAAATAGCTAACTATATTTGTTTTCTCTCTCTTCAATCTGAAATAAGAAATTCGTTGAAATGATAATGTCTGATTGGTGCTTGATTTTGTTCACATTCATCACAGCTTTAGCATTAAGTTTGACCAATTAATCAAGAATAATTGAGCTTGTTGAGACTAAAATTGAGTAATTAATATTGTTCTATTGTAGGTTAATAGGTGTATAAGGCAGCCTTGCACCTATCTTGACAATGTTCATCACAAGAGATAATTCACGTTTTTCAGATCTTAAGTCTTTAGTTACAAACTTAAAAAACAACCACAAGCAACACTATAGGGACCTGTTTCATGTAGCTGTAGCTTACAGTTGAGTGTTTCTTTGAAGAAGATCTATGTAAATGAGAGGTTCACATTTAAAATGTTAAAAATTTTGAAATTTGGAATACATACTAAGTATTCTTAAACGTCTAAAACTCAGCTTCACTGAAAGGAACTCTTGGGCTCCAATCTCATTTATTTTAGAGTACTTTCAGGTGTGAGGAAACATGGTGTAATTGACTTTAACAATCACAAAGAGCTTTTAGGTAATTAAAAACTGCATCAACCTTGGACTTATAATACAATTATACCCTTTTATTATAGAATCTATTGGATCCTAATATTTTACAAAAGAGTACTCTTAACATTTTTTCAAAGTTGTGTGAGGGAACAACTATATTATCCCCTGTTATTGTAGAATCACTTACAACTTCATTATCTCACCCGATGATTCTTATGCACACAAAAACTCAAAATAAAAAATGATATATTCAACATATAACAAAGTTCACATGCACATAACTCTGACCCTGCATCTAATTTTGGGAAGTTGCTGCTTCCAACACCACATGTCTATGTCAAAACATTGCACCTGAGCACATGTTCAAAAACACACCCTTTTACCCTCTCAACTAATGTTATGAAATGGAACCAAACAGGCTGACAAACTGGGTTAGATCAGCATTGACCATTTTCCTGCTTTTAATTGAACCAATAAGCAAAATGTGGGGTAAAAACCAGTTTAGAGGGAAAAAATTTAAAAACAAAAGTAATAATAATAAATTACAAAAAAAAAAAAAAAAAAAAAAAAAAAAGAACAGGAAAGAAAAAACAGGCATACTGATTGAGCAGGAAATTTAAACAAGAGCATTTTGAATTTCATTATGAATGTGAAAAAATAAAATAAACTTTCAATTGTGAAATGAGGAAGATAATGTGTTTGCAGAACTTTATATAATTTCCAATCATAGCAGCTATATTTTGATTTGCGTGCTGCCGTGCTGGAAAACATTTCAAACCATATTTCAATAGGGGGAGAAAGCAACGCCCGCCCACCCCCACCAACACAACACAAGACCTACCACCACACACAAAAACTGGAAAAAAAGAAAAGGAGTGAAAAAAACCAAATGCCAAAAGCTTCCAAAGCCCAAATCAAGTAATAAAATTAGTCCTAGTTAAATATCTAGCAGCAGCATACACCATAATAAGAAATTTCATCTGTGCTTCATTATTTGCTTAAATAAAGGTAAAATGATTTGCTTTAAAGTAGGAGGCCTGGGACAGATGTGTAATGCCTATAGGGAGTTAGGAATCAGGCTCATTGAGTGAAAGCTTATTTCTAACAAACTTTGGTAGAGATTGTTTTCCCTAAAAGGTATCCTTTCATTGGCTACTAGAGATTTTTTTTTTTTTTTTTTTGGATAGGTAAATGAGAAAATATATTAAAAAGCACTAGCAAAAAGGCACAATAAAGTACATATCGAAGTATACAACACACACCAAAAGGCTAGCAAGAGAGAAAAGGAAAAACCAACCACCCTAAAACCAACCAAACCACAACATCCTAAAACAACTGGACTCTCCTTAGCAGGAAACAACAATGTTAAAAGCACAACCCACACCCAAAAAACCCCTAAAGCCTAGCAAGAAATAGAGAACGCATCGGAGACCTTCTAAAGCATAAAAACTGGAACCCAATTGGAATCAAAGAAATTGACCTCAAAAAGAAGAAGATTAGACCCCCAAAGCCCCTCCCCCTTACCTTGACCAACAGAAAAGAACAATCGTAATTGCCTGGGCATTCAAGTTTTAGGATCTCCCTCTCCAAATGAGTAGCCAAAAATGATTTCTTCTTTCCACCTACGACCTTAACCCCACAACCTTTTCTTGACTCTATTTTCCTGAGAAGGGAGTTAATTTCCTTTTCAAATCCCACCACAGGCAAGCCCAAAAAGTTGTTGAAAGTAACTAACTTGTTGAGGAGGCTAATAGAACCGAGCTTCTCCTCCTCTTAAACCTTACCAGTTTGCAAAGCTTTGCTAGCCTCCAATTCCACTTCCCTAACTGCCAAATCCTTACCTAAGGAATCCTTTGCTGCACTCCTTGTGAAGAACACCAACCTCCCAACTTAAGGCATCAAATTTAGCAGTTGGAGGCTCAACCTCGGAGACCCCAAGAAGGCCTCACTATAGCATCACACTTTGCACCGAGGAAAGGAGACCTAGTCGAAGGAGGAAGAGTGGGGGAAGATGTTGGAAAACAAAATCTTTTTAATATTTCTTTGAAAAATTAGTACAAATATATATATATATAACTTTCAAACTTGTACATTAAATGGAAATAGAATAAGACGATTGACCTATTCCTAAAACTCTTCCTACAAATCCTCTAAATTACAACTTCCCTAATTTATATAGTTAACTAATTTAAATATACAGAAGATATGAACAAATTTAGGAATAAATCAAGTCAACTCCATGAAATTAAGAATAATTATTGGATTCCAACACTCCCACTCAAGCTAGTTCAAAGATATCTTTTATTCCCAACTTGCTAACCATAGAGTTGTATGTAGGATTCTAAACACCCTTTGTGAAGACATTAGCTAGTTGTAGTTTGGATGCAACAATTAAATTAAGAAAATAAAAAATCGAAAAATAAATATCCATATCATATTAACAAAAAATATGCACATGAGAGTATTTTTTATTTCTTTATTTTTATTTAGTAAAATTTTCATGTCAAAATAAAATATTTATTTCTTTTATAAAAAAAAACCAATGAGAGTTATGAGACAAGAACAGAAAAAAATGCAAAAAAGTGAAGAAAAGACAAAAATACCAAGGTCCTAGCAAAGGTACGTCCATTTTTCCTCCTCATCTTTGTCTTCTTCACTTCTTCACATCACAACGGAGGCTAGGGCAAAATTTGGGGTGTCTTCGGGTTGAAAACAACTAGAAAAGGGGGTTGGAATGAGATCTTCAACCGTATCGCCGTTAGAAAACCCTCACCGCTGACGACTTTTCCGGCAACTCTTTTTGGCAACGTCCTTTTCCAACACCGACCATACCATCAGGTGTGCAAGGAGAAGATTTTCAAGTTTTGTCAAAGCACCGGAGGGAGAATCTCAGTCACACGCCGACCACGCGAGTTTCTTCTCCAACGGCCTGAACCTCACGCGCCGGCGAGCGAGCGCGGGTGGAGCACTTTCCGGCAACGCGCTTCCACCTCCAGCCTCACCTGACGCCGTCTAGCCACTCTCCATCTGTGTTTGTGCCATTCGAGCCCTGCAAGTGCATTTTTTGGGGTTTTTGTCTCCGCCGGCCCTCTAAATAGCCTTTCCGACGACCTCCGGTGACTTCCTCTCCACCCCGAGCCCTACACATGTCTTAGGAAGTGTTCTTCTACCCTTCCATTAGTGCCACATTTGATTTTCTTTACTATTTTGTCTCTCATAGCCGCGGATCCTCGGTTTTTCTTCTTTCAGCCGCGATCTAAAGCCGTATTAGGGCTCTCTTCGATCCAAACATATTTCGTTCTCCAGATAAGTAGATATGGCTACTAAAAGTTCCACTTTTTCCTCTGTTATATCTGAATCTCCTATGATTACTTCGGAGAAATTGGTTGGCAGTGAAAATTATTTGTCCTGGTCTGTCTCTGTGGAGCATTGGTTTATAGGTCAAGGTTATGAGGATCACCTTGTTACGTAGGAGGCAGATATCCTTGAGGTTGACAGAGTACAATGGAGGAAGATAGATGGACAGTTATGTAGTGTGCTATGGTAATCAGTTGAATATAAGATTCTGTTTCATCTTCGGGCCTACAAAACATGCTTTAAATTTTGGAATCAGGCGAAAAGGCTATACACGAATGATATCCAACGTCTTTATAAGGTGGCTTCTTCTATTGTCAATGTCAAACAACAAGACATGGATTTATCTACTTATATTGGCCAGATTGCCTCTCTTAAGGAGGAATTCTTGACCATGATGCCTCTTACTACTGATGTTGGGGATCAACGAATACAGATTGACAAGTTCTTCATGGTTCTGACGCTTATTGGCCTCCATCCAGATCTTGAGACAGTTCGCAATCAGATTCTTGGCAGTTCCTTCGTTCCATCCTTGGATGATGTGTTTGCTCGCCTCCTTCGTATCTCCTCCACTCAGACTTTGCCATTTGATAACACTTCAGATTCTTCTAGATGAGTTTCTCAAACTAACTCTCGAGGAGGACGCAGTGGTAACCGAGGTAGAAGCCAACGTCCTCATTGCACCTATTGCAATAAGCTTGGCCACACTCGTGATCGGTGTTATCAGTTACATGGGCGGCCTCCCCTCACTGCCCACGTGGCCCAGTCATCTGATCCTCAACCGCCTCAGCCTCCGAGCTCCTCCACATCTCAGGGTATTTCCCTCACTGACAGTGAGTATGATGACTATCTCCGCTATCAGGCCACCAAGTCAGCTTCTGTTACTTATGTTGCCTAGACTGGTAATGCTTCTGCTTGTCTTACCCACACATCTTCTCTTGGACCTTGGATTCTAGATTCTGGCGCTTTTGATCACATAACTGGTAATAAGGATTTCTTCTCTTCTATTACTACTACCTCTGCCTTACCTACTGTTACCTTACCTAATGGTTCTCAAACTGTGACTAAAGGCATTTGTTTGGCACATCCTCTCCCTTCTCTACATCTCACTTCTGTCCTTTATACTCCTGAGTGTTCCTTTAATCTTATCTCCATCAGCAAAATCACTTGTACTCTTAACTGCTCTATTATTTTTTCTGATATATTTGTGACCTTGCAGAACCGGAGTATGGGGAAGACGATTGGCATAGGACGTGAGTCTCAAGGCCTCTATCACCTTACCTCGCCTTCAACTCCTGCAGTTTGCATTTCCACTGATGCTCCTCTCCTCATCCACAGTTGCCTGGGCCATCCTAGTCTATCCAAGTTCTAGAAAATGGTCCCTCGTTTTTCATCTTTGTCATCGCTTGCGTGTGAGTCCTGTCAGCTTGGGAAACATACTCGTGTTTCGTTCCCAAAGCGTTTGAATAATTGGGCAAAGTCTCCTTTTAAACTTGTCCACATTGATGTTTGGGGGGTCCTTGTCGGACCACGTCTACTTTAAGATTTCAGTATTTTGTCACTTTCATTGATGACTATTCTCGATGTACTTGGTTATTTTTAATGAAAAATTGAGCTGAGTTATTGTCTATTTTCCAGAAATTTTATGCTGAAATCAAAACCCAGAAATCCAAACCCAGTTCAATATTTCTATTCGTGTGTAACACAGTGACAATACCAACGAATATTTTTCTACACCATTTACTTCATTTATGTCCCAACATGGGATCCTTCATCAGTCTTCTTATGCTCATACTCCTCAACAAAATGGGGTAGCTGAACGTAAGAATCGACATCTTGTTGAGACAGCTCGTACTCTCCTTCTCCATAGTAATGTTCCTTTTCGTTTTTGGGGGGACACTGTTCTTACAGTATGTTATTTGATTAATTGTATGCCCTCATTTGTATTACACGATCAGATTCCTCATTCCCTTCTTTTCCCTGACCAACCACTTTATTTCCTTCCTCCTCGTGTTTTTAGTTGTATTTGCTTTGTTCATATTCTCACTCTTGCATAGGACAAACTTTCTGCCAAAGCCACAAAATGCATCTTATTGGGATACTCCAGACTTCAAAAGGGTTATTGTTGTTATTACTATGAGACTTATCGCTACTTTCTCTCCGCTGATGTCACCTTCTTTGAGGACTCAACATTCTTCTCCACCTCTGAGTCTCTTCCTGTTTCTGAAGTCCTACCCCTTCCCATTATCTCCCCACCTGATGCAATGCCTTCTCGCCCACTTCAAGTTTATCATCGCCGTCATCGTGTCGCTGTTCCTCCTTCTTTGGCCGAGGTACCTGTTGACTCACTTCCTATCCCTTCGGCTTCTCCTGCCTCGGCTCTACCTCCTTCTGCTGACTTACCCATTGCTCTTCGAAAAGGTAATCGATCAACTCGCAATCCTCATCCCATTTACAATTTTTTGAGTTACCATCAATTATCTTCACCCTATTCTGCATTTATTTCTGTTATATCTTATGTTTTTCTTCCCAGGAACACCCCTGAGGCTCTTTCCCATCCAGGCTGGCGACAGGCAATGGTAGATGAAATGGTTGCTTTACACTCCAATGGCACTTGGGATCTTGTTGTTTTACCCTCTGGTAAATCTACAGTTGGTTGTCGTTGGGTCTACACAGTTAAGGTTGGCCCTGATGGTCAGGTTGATCGCTTTAAGGCCCGCTTAATTGCTAAAGGTTATACTCAGGTTTATGGTTCTGATTATGGTGACACTTTCTCTCCTGTTGCCAAGATAGCTTTTGTTCGTCTCTTGCTCTCCATGGCTGCTATGCGTTCTTAGCCTCTTTATCAGTTAGATATTAAAAATGCTTTCCTTCATGGGGATCTTGCTGAGGAAGTTTATATGGAGCAACCACCTGGTTTTGTTGCTCAGGGGGAGTCTGGTTTAGTGTGCAGGTTACGCCGTTCTCTATTTGCTTGAAACAATCTCCTCGAGCATGGTTTAGCCGTTTTAGTTCTGTTGTTCAGGAGTTTGGCATGTTTCGCAGTACAGCAAACCATTCCGTTTTCTATCATCATAACTCTTCGGGGCAATGTATTTATCTGGTAGTTTATGTGGACGACATCGTCATCACAGGTAATGATCAAAATGGTATTCAGAAATTAAAGCAACACCTTTTCACCCACTTTCAGACTAAAGACTTGGGGAAACTCAAGTATTTCTTACGGATTGAGATAGCCCAATCTAGTTCCGGTGTGGTTCTTTCCCAAAGGAAGTATGTTTTAGACATCTTGGAAGAAACCAATACATTAGACTGTAAACTGGTAAACACTCCTATGGATCCAAATGTCAAACTTATACCAGGACAGGGGGAGCCTTTAGGAGATCCTGAGAGATATCGGCGACTTGTAGGTAAACTGAACTACCTCACCATTAGTCGTCCAGACATTTCTTTTCCTCTAAGTGCTGTTAGTCAATTCCTACAGTCACCATGTGATAGCCATTGAGATGTTATAATCCGCATTCTTCCATATATCAAAAGCACACCAGGCCAAGGTGTGTTGTACAAGAACAGAGGTCATACCCAGGTTGTTGGTTACACAGATACAGATTGGGCTAGCTCACCCACAGATAGACGTTCCACTTCCGGGTATTGTGTTTTTATTGGAGGTAACCTAATATCCTGGAAGAGTATGTAGTGGCTAGATCTAGTGCTGAAGCCAAGTATCGAGCTATGGCTCTAGCAACATGTGAACTCATATAGCTGAAACATCTTCTTCGGGAGTTGAAATTTGGAAAGGATGAACAGATGAAGCTCATCTATGACAACCAAGCCACTTTGCATATGGCATCCAATCCAGTCTTCCATGAAAGGACTAAACACATTGAAGTTGACTGTCACTTCATTAGAGAGAAGATCACATCAAGATGTGTAGCGACTAGTTTTGTCAATTCAAATGATTAACTAGCAGATATTTTTACTAAATCTCTCAGAGGTCCTAGAATTAAATACATTTGTAACAAGCTTGATGTATATAACATATATGCTTCAGCTTGAGGGGGAGTGTTAGATAGTGTATAGTTATTTCAGTTATTTACTTTTCTTTTTTTTCTCTTATTGTATTGTGGGTCCCACTAGCATGTATATATATACCCAAGTCCAATGTGTATTATTAATAGTTTTCAATAACAAAAATTAGTGATTCTCCCTTTTCTCTCTTTTCACACTTCTTATTAGGGAGCTTTTGTGTATGCCCAAGTACAAGTTTGTTTTTCCTTTTCTTTTTGAAAAGGAAATACCTTCCTTGCACACTTGTTTCCATATTATTTTATTTGTTAAAGAAAAATATTCATTGCAACCATTAGAACTTGATGATTCTGAATACCTGGAGCAAGCATTTATCACTGAATGTACGAGTTGAAATCCACTCCTCTAGCAATGCCTGCGCAAGACAGAAGCAACTCAATAAAATGTTTCAAGATTGAAAAGCACAAAAAGATATCAACGAAAGAATAGTATATTCCTAATAAAAAGAAACTATTTTAGCCTAGGTGCATTAAGAATATTGTGATTTTATATATAATTATGATTTTGTCCCAAAACCTTAAGCCTCAAGGATTGTTTTCGCTCATTTTCATTCCCTTGCATTAGCTTTATTCTTCAAAAGAATAGAGGCAAGCAATATTGTCAACCATGGAGAAAGGCGTATATGGAATACTTTATCCTCTATTTTTCTTGTGCAAGTGAATAGAGAAGAAATAATTTTCTATAGAACAAAAAAGACAGATTTATAGATATGGACAACCCATTATTATTTGTTCCTAAATAAACTGTCATGCCCCAAAACCCACTCCAAGGGCATGACGATCATTTCACACCTCAAACCCGAAGGATCAAAGTGAAAACGACACAAACATTCATTTTGTAACTAGATGGTTTCCAATTACCAAATTCCTATTTAGAGTAGTAAAATAAATAAATTCTATAATCCTCAATTCTCAACTTTAAAAACTAACACATCAACCAAAGTGTTATTGTTCAAATAACTCCAAACTCAAATAATTCAAATGGGAATTAAATTTTAACATATAAACAATGTCCAAAATAAAGTTTGAACCAAAATCCTAATAAAGAAAAATTCCCTAGCCTAGCCATCACTCCTCGCCCAATCTGAGAGTACCTGAAAAATTATCAACAAAGGAACATGAGCTTAAAGCCCAGTAAGGAACATCAATACAATTTCATGAATCAAATAGTTTCAATCATACTTATAAATAGGAGATATGGGGTACAATCATTTCCATAAAAACATTTGAGTTCAAATATGCTAATACATTTTAAACTGTTTAACTAAATATATTCATATATATCAAAACCATTTCATATCCAATCCAAATCAAATACATTTTAAATATTTTTGCTTTGGTTATCATATAACAAATGGTGCCTAATTAAGTGAAACTTTACAAATGAGTAACTAGTTTCAAATTTGTTTCATTTAAGGTGAACAAACCCAAAGGTCAATAATTATAATCCATTGACTAGGGTCATAAGGTCAACTATTATAACCTGTTGACTAAGGTCATACAATATCAACTATCATAACCCATCGATTAAGGCTGGATATGTCAACAATTATAACCCGTTGATTAGGTCCATAAAAATGTCAACAATTATAACCCGTTGACTAGGGCCATATAGTATTAGCTATTATAACTTGTTGACTATGGCCGAAAATTTCAACAATTATAACCTGTTGACTAAGGCCATAGAAACTAGAATCAAACACTTTATTTTATTAATTCAAACTCACAAAACAAAATTTCATATCTCCACAATTATGATTTTTTTTCATAAACAAAGAAAATGATCAAACATATTTCCCATGCAACATAGATATTAAAATAATATTTTTACACATTTCAAAATACAATATAAAAAGAAAATTATTTTCTTGCACAAAATCTGCATTAATTTCTCTTACCTTAAAGAAGCACTCAGAAACCTTAGAAAATTAATCCCGAAGAATCCACTCTTCACCAAACATTACATGAAAAAAAAAAAAAAAAAAATCTATTACTATTAACTATTTATCTAAAATTATAGGTTCGAAAATCCTAATAATTTCCTATGTTATGTCACCTATATTATTTTTAACTTCTTAATCAATAAAAATTTAATTCGTGAGTTTCTAAATTCTTATAAAGTTGGTTTCTTTCCAAGATTTATTCTTAATATTATATTAATTTATTATTATTATTATTTTTAAACTAAATCTCTCAAAAATATGTTTTTCTATTTATTGCATTAAACTATTATTATTACTAATATTTCATTTATTAGCTTAAAACTAAATATTATTATTTTTATTAATTTTCATATTCAATGCATAACCAACCCATTACCCTTCTAACTTCACATTCTCTTACCTTTTGATTATTATTAATACTACTTTCCTCCATAATCAGTACACAATTTGGCTTTTGTTTAATATTAATACTATTTACTTCCTTTCCTAGGTCAACGTGCAGGCCTTTCCTTGGCCTTTTTTTTTTTTATTTATTTTTTTTCAACATACCTAATCCTTCCTACCTACACACATCTTTCATCTGTTTTTTTTTTTTTTTTTTTTCTCTTATCTCAAAAGTCCAAACTCTTAACCTCCATATTCACAAGTTTTATGTATTTTTCACATCCAAAACTATATAATTTTTTTGTTTTTAATCTAGATCTATTCATTTGAGTAATCAAAATTTGTCAATCTCCATTAAACGAACCCTAATCAAAATTAAGATCCTCCAACAAATTTTTAAAATATTCACTATTTAACGAATAAAAAAATATTAATCTAAAGGTTAAAATCTTACCTGGAAAACTGATATTTAACCCTAAACCTCTAATTCTTCAGTCCTACGCTACCCTACATTCCTCGATCTTTCTAATCTCCATGTAAAAGGGTTTTCTAAATGAAAAAGATAGAGAAAATCTAATTTATACCTAGGGCTTTTAAAAGCGAAAAGACTTTTCTACCCTTTATTAAATTAATTTAATTATTTTAATTAATTTAATTCTTTTAAATTATAATTTTACCCCTAAATTGGGTTTGGGGTATTACATAAGCTATCTCTATCAATCATTTATGAAGAAAATCAAATTTTCTCCTTTTAAATATGCAACACTATTTGTGCCTCTCTCTACCCAAGTCTCCATAACCATGTGTCTCAAAATATATCTCCATTTAAGTGCACCAATCTCCTGAACCCCAATTCCCAATATTCCTCCACATGATCTATATTACTAAACCAGAATTGCCTCTACAACTTGTCCAATCAATCTGCAAAAGGAACTGGAGTGGTGAAGACTAATAAAACATAAATGATAGGCTAGAGACCTGTTTTTTGTAATGATAGTCATTTCCCTCATTTTATAAATTCTATTTATCCCAAAACACTATCCTCTAATATAATATTTCAACAAAAGTCCAGCACCCACTCAGCCTTGAGAAATAAACCTAGTAACAAACCTAGATAACATAAGGAGAACCTCATACACACCCCAGAGGTGAATTTGCAAAAGAATGAAATGCCTAACCCCAAGAATCAAACTCATCCTCCCTAAGCCATAGGACTCAACTTGTCACCACCACCCCCATCCATTAATGCACCAAAAAAAAAACAGTAAATATCCACAAGGAATCCCACCTTCCTTTACCAAATAAAAATAATAATAATGATTAAAGAGATCTATTAACTAAAATGAAGAATCCAACCATGAAACTAAGTTTATTGGATTCAAATGTAAGTATCTAGGGGTCAGATTCTTTTAACTCTAAAATTTAGGATGCAAGAAATTGGCTAAAAAGGATCCAAAACTTAAATATGGATACAAAGACATACAATAAACTTCAAGCAAGGTCAAAGATAGGTTTAAAGGGTCAAAGGACATGGAAGAGGATCATAATGAAATGGAGGATTTTTTTTTTAGGAAACGACAAAGGAATATATTGATAAAAAGGATGTACAAGAGAAGGATAAGGAATCCTCCCACCAAAGAAAAACAAACTACAAGGAATCAAATACAAGAAAATACAAAGTAAAAACAAGCAAACTCTCTAAGTTAGGCCAAACCAGTGGGATTACACACCCCTAACCAATCAAGTTGTAACACGTTAAGGGGAATCCCCTTAAAAACCTTAGAACAAAAAGCCTAAAGAGAAGCAAGGAAATGAATAGAATCCCAAAGGTTTTCTAAATTCCTTGCTTTATCCTAAAAAATCCTTGCATTTCTTTCCCGCCACACCACCCAAATTAAAGCAATGCACGTAGCTTGCCATAAAACAATCCCTCTCTTAGAAGATCCAAAACCGTTAAAATTGGTAGATAGCATGTCAAAGATGCTCCTTGGGGGAACCCAATCCATCTTTGCTAACTGAAATAATCTGTGCCACAACCCTGTCGTCAAAGAGCAATGGAGAAAAAGATGATCTATTGTTTCTCCATATTTCATGCACAACTTACAAATATCAAGACTAAGTGCTTTGTAGGGTCTTCTCAACTATAGCAAGTCGTTAGTATTTACCTTCTTGTGTACCACTAACTAGATAAAGGACTTGACTTTGAAAGGGACTTGAGAATTCCAGGCAAACTTAGTAGGGAAAACTGGAGGCAAATCAGAAAATTGGGATAAGGCAAAAAAGAAAGATTTGACTGTAAAAAGTCTTGAAGGAGATAAAGATCAGGATCTCATATTTGAAATCGAAGGTCATAAATGTAGACGATCAAGAGACCGCATGAGGCCTTCTAAATCTTCTATTTCAAAATCGGAAAGGTTACGGCGAAAATTAAAGTTCCAAGAGAAGAGGCGAGTAGAGCCGAGAAGAGGCGAGTAGATTGAAGAAACAGAAGTATTTTTATCCGTGACTACTCTAAGTAGTCTTGGATATTGGACCCCCAAAGGTTGGTCCCCCCACCACAAGTCTTCCCAGAACCGAATTCTTTCCCCATCTCCTACCACAAACCGAGTAAACTTGGAAAACTCTTGGGAGACTTGTGCAATAGCCTTCCAAGGACAACAATGCGACCATCTGACTATAGTGTTGGCATCCCAACCATTGGAGTGTGATCCATAAACGCTTAAAATAACCTAATGCCACAGAGCTAAACCCTTCCTACGATATCTCCACAACCATTTCCCTAAGAGAGCGAAATTCCTTATGGAAATCTTTCCAAATCCCAATACCCCTTTCGCCTTCGGATTACACACTACATCCCAGCTAACCAAATGATCTCTTTTGCATTCCCCAACCCTTGACCATAAAAAAATCTCTTTGCAATCTCTCAATAATTGCTGCCACTGAGGTGAGAATCTTAAACAAGGAGAGGAAGTAACAGGCCATATGGGTGAGACAAGATTGAATGAGAGTTATCCTGCCTCCAAAAGATAAATACGCCTTTTGCCACCCATCTAATCTTCTCGAGATCCTCTCAATCACAGGATCCCAAAAGCCACAAGCCTTGGGATTCCCTCCCAAAGGAAGACCCATGTAGAGTATAGGCCACCCCAAAGCCTTGCAATCGAGCAACTCGACCAACCTAGAGAGACGATTCTGTTCAACATTAATGCCATAAATATTACTTTTGTCAAGGTTAACCTTCAGCCCAGAAATATGCCCAAACACTAGCAAAACACTCTTGAGGGTCAGCATATCCTCTTCTCGAGTGCTAGAAAAGAAAATGGTAT
Source organism: Vitis riparia (assembly GCF_004353265.1). Lineage (NCBI taxonomy): Eukaryota > Viridiplantae > Streptophyta > Magnoliopsida > Vitales > Vitaceae > Vitis > Vitis riparia. Next base: position 9,869,668 of record NC_048446.1, on the reverse strand, counting down.
CATCTGCAAATTGTAAATGGGACACCCTTGTCCTGTTCCTACCCACCCTAAAACCCTCCGAGGCATTTCTTTCCTCTGCTCTCAACAACATCCTGCTCAATACATCTGCAATTAAAGTGAACAAAAAAGGGGATAAAGGGTCTCCTTGTCTTAAACCTCTAGATGTCTTAACCCACCCTTTAGTGTTTCCATTCACTAAGACTGCAAAAGATATCGAGGACAAATAGCCTCTCATCCATTTCCTCCATCTAGGACTAAACCCCTTCTTCTCCAACACATGATCCAAAAAATCCCAACTCACATGGTCATAAGCCTTTTCAAAGTCAATTGTGAAGACAACTCCTTCCTCCCCTGACCGTCTTTTCTCATCCAATATCTCATTGGCTATGAGAACTGCATCCAAAATTTGTCTCCCTTAAACAAAAGCTCCTTGAGTAGAATAGATAGTTTCATGAAGTATCCCTCTTAGACATCCTGCTAACACTTTGACTATTATCTTGTAAAGACTAGTGATCAAGCTAATAGGTCAATAGTCTAAGATTTTCTTTGACATGCTTTTTTTGGGTAACAAAACTATGAAGGAAGCATTAGTGCTTTGATTGATAATCCCGTTCCTATGAAACTCTGCAAACACTCTCACTAGATCCTCTTTGATCACATCCCAATAATCTTGAAACACTGTGATGGTAAAGCCATCAAGCCCCGGTGCCTTATCCCTATCCAACTGAAAAATGGCCTTAGAAATCTCTTCTTTAGTAAAAGGGGATTCCAACCTAGACGCACTCTCTCCAGATATAAGGGACCAATCTAAGCCTTAATCTCTAAGACTCTTCAGAAGGGCTCACGTAGAGCTTTTCAAAATACCTTAAGATCTCATCTTTGATTCTCTCTGAATTATTCAACACTAGGTCTCTTTCATTCTCCAACACCTTGATATATTTCCTATTTCGCCTGTCATTAGCCACTTTATGAAAAAATTTTGAGTTACAATCCCCTTCCTTAACCCATTTCACCCTAGCTTTTTGTCTCCAATGTATTTCTTCCCTCAAAATCAACTCCTCTAACTCCTCTTTTCTTAAAGCTCTCTGGACTAAAAGTTCAGGGAAGAGACCCCCTTCTTACTCCAAGGTATCAAAGTTAGCTAAATCAAACAGGATACTTTTTTCCCTTTCATTTAGCTCTCCAAAAGAAGCCTTATTCCACTCTTTCAATTTGCCCTTAACAAATTGTAATTTCCTCATGAATTTGTGACCTTCCCACCTATTTCCTTGAAACTCTCTCCACCAACTTCCAAAGCGCTCCTTAAAACTAGGATGTTGCAACCACATATTCTCAAACCTAAACGATGTTGGGCCCCACTTGAACGGATTGGTTTCCAAGACTATCGACAATGAAATGGAGGATTTTCAATCTACTATTAATGAAAGTGATGATAATTTGAATTTCAATGATATGATGATAAAGTCTAAAGCTTTTCGAGGATGTTCATTCTCTTGTTTTCTTTTTTATTTTGATTATTAGATGTTTGGGAAATTAAGATATGCATTTGAACAAAATGAATTTATGTAGAGAATATGATGCTTCTTACGATATGGGGTATCATTGTATTTAATATTTTGAACTATTATTACTATCTTGTTGACTATAGAAGACACCATGAGGGATGAAAAATTCATAGTTAATTGTTGAAGATTATCTTAAGTATAAGATTGGGTGACTAAGTACTAGGATTAGGTAAATATATGTATGCCCTTTATCACCTTGCTATGCTCATATTATTTCCTTCTTTTCCATTTTCAACTCAAGCAAAAAAGAGTCCTATTGCCTTGGCATGACCTTTTGTCTTTGACAACACAATATCTAGTGCAACATTTGGAAATCATATAACAATTTAGACATGGAGCTACATCTTGAGGTGATACAAGAACTGGATCTTTATTTCTTTTGACTAAGCATACACAACGTCATTCTTCTTAGCATCCCTTTAAAACAACTTGGTAAGAATGAACAAAGGCTTTCTTTTTTAGTTTCAGCAACATTGTTTTGCTTCACTTAATGATGTACCAACGTCAACCAAGTAAATATGTGCAAGAAGCATATGGATAGCATCACACCATATGAATCATTACAATGACCATGAGAAATAGAAACCAAATATTGGTTTGTTACCAAAATAGAAATACCATAATCCATGCTACCTTACAAGGTTAAGGATGTTGCTTCATGGGCAACTTGAAGCTTGCAATGGTAGCTTTGGATGCTACATTTATGCAACTGCCCGCACTGATGGAGGTAAGCTACTCATCTTCACTTTTTTGTTTTAATGCAGGAAGAATACGTCTCACCAGTTTGTCTTTTTTTTTTTTTTTTTTTTTTCAATGAAGAAAGATCATTGCTTGCTTCTTGAAAATCATCAGTCTCTAAAAATATAAAATCCACAGAGGGGAATCCCCACAGTTTTGATCAGTCAATTCTGTTTTAGAACTCTAATAGTTTCTAGTTGCCATGGTAGGGTCCAACAAGAAGTTCAATGCAAACAGTTAAATTTTTCAATGCTATATAAGTTCTTTTTTCTTTTTTCTTTTTCTTTTTTTATGAAGGTAAATGACATAGCAATCACAAGTAAAAATGGAAATTGAAAATTGGGGCGAGAAAACATGAAATGGGCTGAAACTCCAAGAATATATTAAGGGACTTCTGAATGCCCTTCAGCATTTGAACGCCCCCACTAGGGGAACGTTGAAACACAAACCCACCCCACATGCGATTATTTTTTTCGATGAAATCACAATTTTTTTTAAAATGCTTAAAATTCCTGTTTGGTAATTTTGCACTTCCCAAATCCACTCTGAGTAAGTCTTCTACAGTTTCTCTCATAAAACCCAGTTTTTGAACTTATAACATTGATGCATACATTGAAGATATAGCCATTGGTCCACCCCAATCTTTTAAATCTCAAATCTTTCAGGAACTAAAATATGTAAGTCCTTTCGGTGGAAAAGCAAGGTCTTGCCTCAATTTGCAAGCCTAAATATAGGATTGGGGTGATTTACCAAGGAGTATTAAGTGTTGCATCAAGAACATTAAAGAAGCATATAGGTACTGACTGGTATAAGATCCTAGGAATACATGCATCCAAACCAAATAAAACTGTGTACCCTCTTTTCATATTCAGTGGATTTCATCTGTGATCATTTGACCAATGGGTCTTACACCTGTAAGGTTTCTACCAAGACTTGTAGGTGGTCCATAGATATCTTGTATATATCATTTTAGGTTAATTTTCTTGACATTCCAATTATTCTTGGTTTGAACAAATTGATATTGAATTAATTGGAATACAAATAAATTGGATAAATTATAAATTAGACATTGAAAAGCTTAGACTACCTATTCAACCTCCCCTTCCCCTCCTAATTCTCTAGGTAGTTCCGTAAAGAATACACTTTCAGAGATAAAAGAGATCAAGGATGCAAGAGAAAATAATTCTTGGCAATCACACTAAGGAAAAGGAAATTACACCTTTCAAAGAAGCTAGGTAGCTACTAAAAACACTAAATAAATTTGAAAAACCTACATAAGTTTATATAGACTTCAAAAAATTACATGAATTTATATAGACTTTTATTTATTTATTTATTACGTAATAAGACTAAGATGCATTTCCCAATGGGAATATGATTTCCTTCCTTAATTAGATTAGAATCTAACAAAACCATGTACCACTAATCATACTCTTCCAATAAGGGAAGTTCTATTTGTACACCTTTGAAGACTAAATCTATACCCTAGTTTTTTTTATATGTATAAAAAGAAAAAGAAAAAGAAAGAGCATGTGAAAAGACAAGGTTGCCCTCTCCCCAAACCTCCACTTTCCCCACTCAATCTCTAACATTGCAGCCAACAAAAAGCTATGCTATTGCTCAAAGCAACAAAATACTCCTCCCTCAACCACATATTTCAAAATTTGAAACGGGCTCCTCCCACCAAAACAACTCTCAACATGCAAGAGAATATCAATGTAATTAGAAGTTGACACCAAGTGCAAACTTTGGATCACCTATTAGATCTGCAGCGACCTGAGAAATCCTCCTACCTAGAAGCTAGAAGAAAATAAACAATTGTGGGTATTGAGGCCACCCAAAACATCCCTCCCTTCAAAGGCATATCACAAAGGTGACAAGACTTGTTACACTCTTAGTAAGTTCCATAGCAGCAGAAATCCTCCCCCACGAACGGATCCTGACATCACCCTCCTACTGCTATCAGCTCCTCTTTCAACGCCCATCATCATTTCATGCATAGACTCCTAGAAAACCAAAGTGAAACCAATTTCTGCATTTCTGGAAAGATGAGGAACTGAACAGCATCCCACCTCTCAATCTGTATTGGCATTCTACCATCTCCTTCCATACCTAAAGTTCTCACCATACCAGTGAGCACAAATATTTTTAACCATAACCAATATGCCAAACAAAACAAGAGGGACTAATAATGATTTTGTTACTAATGATAATGTAAGTGGGAAAAGGATATCAAGCTTGGTGATGGTCTTTCTAATTTTCTTATTTTTCTGATATCATCTTCTTTCCTCTCAATTTCTTTGTCCTGTCCTGATATCCCTCTGTTTTAAAAACCCTGCTTTAGAAAAATTTAACTCTTTAACTTACCTAAGGAACTGAATGAAATGGAAGGATGAGTTCTCATTGAACTCAATATGCTGTGTTCAAGTAAAAGCAACATTAAACAAACTATATACATCACAAAAGAAAATTGTTCAAGAATTTAACCAAACCTTATGGTCAAATTCAGCCATCTTCAGAACTATAGGTACAATTATTGGTTCAGCAACAGACTTTTCCTTCCCAGCAGGAGGATTTGTATCTGTCTCTGGATCTTTAACAGCTTCACCTACATGCCCAGAAATGCAGTTAAAGAAACAACCATCCTTCCAAGTTGCCCTCTCCACTGACTTTCTAGTCAAATGAGGTACAAAAAACAATTTCAAGGGGCTAGATGAAAATTAATGTGTTGGCAGAATAAAGAATGGAAGATACCTTTATTCTTAGAAACGTGTCCTTTTAAGTTAATTGATTCCAGGAAATCTGAAACTTTATCCACTTGGTCAGCAGATATCTTGTCTTCTGCCTTTGTATTCTCAGAAGCATCATTGCTATTTTTACTCTGTCTTGCACAAGCATTTTCAAAATTATTTCCATTACCTTTGCAGTATTATCATCTGACTTCACAGATAGAGAATTTGGCTCTTCAACTTTTGCGGTCATGTTAGTTGATAATTTACTATCATCATCCATCAAGTAGATGCTTGGATCCAAATGTATTCCCTGCCATCATAACAAAACCAATCTGCATCAGTCTCAATAAGCACACAAGTTTCAACATATTTCTAGTATAGATTCTTTAAGACAAATAAGATAATGCAACAGACATCCTTTGATACTTGCAACACTGGTAAAATTAGATATGGTGATACAGTTTGCATACCCCCAAAGAATCGTAAACTTTTCTCTTCTAGGACAAGTTGTGAGGTTAGTGTTTTAGAGCTGGCTTGATGGCAACATAAGATGTTCTGTATTTGAAACCCAAAAAATAAATGACATAGAAAAGAAGTTTGGTAACATGCTTTCAAAAATTGTTTTTGAAAACATTTTCTGAAAATGGACTATCTTTAGAAAACATTTCAGAAACACAAACACAGTAAATAATTTGAACACAATCCAAAAACAGACATATTCATTGTTTTCATTTTTGAAGATGAAAATGTTTCTCAAAAAACCATATTCATATCTGCTACCAAACCTGCCCTTAATTATTTTCGCTTCTAAATTTAGAATTAGAGGAAGCTATCCCTTTAGGGCTGTACTTCCCTTTAAATTGCTGAAGTCTGGCAAACAGCAGCCGCAAGCTAGATGTATGCACTTCCTGCTTCAGCTCAATGAGTGGAGATTCTTATGTCTGAGTTTCCATATATATAACCAACTGGATGTCTTCTCATAGAAGGTTTTCCCTACCTGATAATTGAGATCTGCTGAGATTAACATTCTTTGTTTTATGTCTCTATATAATTAAACTTCTCTTGCTTTAGTGCAAAAGATGGCTGATATCATACTTTAGCTAGAACTTTCATGGCTGACTGCCTTTTAGGTTTATTATCTAACTAAAAAGAAAAGTACTAGTCAAGGACCAAAGCGTGATCTTTCACTTCTGCACCTACCCGGCATAGGAAGATGCATGATCTGGGCACAAAGGAATCTAGGTGGTGAATCAGGTTAAAAGTGAAAGTCATCAAAAAGTATTGGAATGCTCTCGAAACCAAATTATATTCAGCAAGACAAACGAGAGATGGAAATTTGTGTGTAGGGTGAAATATGGAGATCTACAAAGGAACACCAAAAGCAAAGGCAACTCTCTGTCTCCCAACCAACACTGGGGGGCATAAGCATGCGGAGCAAACAGGAATAGATACCTAATGACCCATGCCATAAATGACAATTTTTTATAGTTGATCTATGCGAATCAGGGCCCAGCTAACATGTAATTAAGCAGCTACTCCTCCATAGAGTTGTAGAGGTGGGAGTTGTCACCAGCAACTGGTATGTACAACTAAGCCCACCCACCTCAACAAGCCCGGAACTCTAGTCACCTCCAACAATTTCTAAATGCTATGTTCAACTATGCCCACCCGCCTACCACAAGGAAGGGGGGATTTGTAGAAAGAGCTCCCTCTCTACCTGCCTTCAACGTGTGCCTCCAACAATTTCCAAATGCTATGTTCAACTATGCCCACCTGCCTACCATAAGGGGGGATCTGTAGTAAGAGCTCCCTCTCTACCTGCCTTCAACATGTGTGTGTGTGTGTGTCTATATATATATATATATATATGTATGTATATTACATTGGCGATATTGCTCCAAATGCACTGGGCCTATTGCCAAATACTTCTAAGGGACTTATCAACTTCAAAAATAAAAGTAAGACTCAAGGAAGTGAAGTAATTAAGGTAAATATTTTCTATTTATTCTCACTTTCCTAAATTTTAAGGACTTATAAATCTAGACTACCTAGGGTTCATGTGTTGATATAAAGATATATTTTAATTACATAAACACATAAGAAAAATATAATTTTCCCATTACTTTTTCTATGTTCCTAAACTCTCAAAACTCTTTTAAGTTGAATCTTGAAAGTTATTTTAATGGAAAGACAAGATTGGTCTGTGGCATGCCTTTAGGATTGAGGTGGAATCCACTAAGGACAATGAGGTGCCTTGGAAGAAGGTTGCAACTAGGCCAAGTAAAATTGCCTACTTCTTTATTGGTGAATTTTACCGAGGCCAACTAGATTCATGGTTTTACCTTATGAAAGAATTTGAAGAGGATTTTCACATATATCACAAGTCATCTTCTTTGTCCATTGCAATTATTTTTCCTTCTTTACAAATATTAACAATATCTTGATTCTCTTTTCAACAGTAAATTAAGGAAGAGGGACCAACAAGCTACTGACAACTGAAAAGTAAATAATGAACTAGACGAAACATCAATAAGAACCCTAACAGAGCACAATGTAATATAAAGCCATAATGCAAAAAATGAGGAAGACTAACTATACCTCAATGATAATCGGCTTTCCATCTTTCATTGCTTTCTTCAAATCACCAGCCAAACCTAGAAAAGAGGAGAAATCAAGTTCCAAATATTTTGCAAAACAAACTGATGAAAGATCAACACTTTTAACAGGAAAATGAGTAAAATGCAAGGAGTTTCATCTAGGTTGTTCATCTATTTGCAGGCACACAATGATGGGATTTTGGTGCCTAAGAGAGAAGAGGAAGGGGGGCTGGTCGAACAGTAGAGAGAGATAGAGAGAGATTTAGGGAAGGCGTCAAAAAAAGACTCTAGAGAGATTACACTCTTCCATTTCTATACTAACCTTTGCGAACAATTCTGCATTGTCTACAAAATTCAGTGATTAATTCCTCGGAGGAACTGAATTCTCTTGCCCATACAGGAGTAGATGCCAATGGTGCACTGAATTTAACATAAAGAATAACTTTTTCAGATTAATGCATCCACTACCACTAGCATTATTATCATTTGCCTACATTAATTATTACCAATAACTTTTTTCAAACACATCCATTAATTGCAAACATCCCTTACAGATTCTCTTAATAATAGTAAAGCTTAATAAGGGCTCATCTCATACCAACATGGGAACAAAGCTAAGTACTTCCTTGGTCATGTTTTTTCAGTTCAACATCCTTAGCAAGAAGGGAAATGTAGTTATTCATGCCAGTTATTTATATTTGGAAATCTAAATTTTATGAGTAATAAACTTCTTGTATTATAAAAAATGTATGTATGAAAGAAAGAAGCTAAGTTTGCTACATACTCTGTTGAGGTGCGCAGTAATTCATACACCATATCTGTCTGTAGAATAGAAAAAGATAGATGATAAAGGCATCAGTACAAAAATAAGACACAGCTAATAAATACACAGTGCATGCAAGCATGCACAACCACACACTCAAGGCAGACACACATTCACAGGATATGGGTGCAGGTGTGCACACACAGGCACACATGTACATTCACACAAGGATATGAGTGAGAGAGAGAGAGCATCGCTGCAGAAATATGTAAGACAGGCTCACCTGTAAAACATTCGGCAAGTTCAGCCTCTGAGCAAGTTGCGTAGCGATGGTAGACTTCCCAACACATGCAGTCCCACAAACGAGAATCACCAATGGTACTCTTTGATGATGAAATCTAATAGGAAATTGAAAAAGAAAATTCACATCAAAATACAATGCAGCATCTTATAGCATTTCCTCATTTCCTTGTTCACCCTTATTGAGTTATTTAAAGTATAGATTAATTAAAAGAATAAAAAGACAAAGTGGGTTTAAACCTCTTATGGACATTATGAACCTAAATCTACCATTAATGACTTCCCACTTAAGAGCTTGTGGTTAGAATGCATAATATCTTGACCAAAATTACAAATCAAATCTATCTCTAAAAGTGCATGCTGGAGAAGACTCATTTGTAAAATCAACACAAAAGGGACACTTTCTCAGGTATGGCCAAATTCCACACCTTTCTTGATGGAAAAAGTTCCAACCTATTGGAAGGAATCATTTTGATAAAGACTTAAAGGTCCAGCTCTTCCAGGAGCCACTTCTGATCCTCCAAATGAAAGTTCATCTTGGACTTGTTCCAAGTATACTAATAACCACATTTCTAACACCAACCAAAAGAGTTAAGTTACATTCACAAATGAGTTCAAAGTTACAAACCCAACCCCCCCACCCCTATTTCATATCCTTTAGAGTATGATTCTCAAGAACGTATAAAGGATGGATGAGACAAATGATATGAACTAGAGCTATGGCACACTAAACCAAATAGTATCTAGGCCTGTTGTTAGGAATAACAAATTTGGATCTAGAAGAAAAAGGAGCAAGTGAAAGAAATAAAGGTTCAGATATCCCTACATCCAACCATAAGTACTAAGGTCAAAGCCTATTCCAACATATGTTGGGAAAGACACCATGATGGATACATGGAATTGAAACTAAACAAATTGTAGGAGAGAGATGGAAAGAATACAAGATAAAAATTATTTTCCTTAACTTCTTTCTATACAGAGACTCACATATTTATATAAAAAAAATCCTAGCACCTATATAGGAACTTTCCTAACTTAATAACAACAAATCCCTGTGATCATGGGATTACCTAATTCTCTCTACAAAATGACGATTTCACTAACTTCATTCTTCCACACTCTCCCTCAAGCTAGTGAATAGATGTTTTCCATTCCCAGCTTAGATACACTTGATTAAAATTTTGTACTACTTAAAACTTTTGTGAATATGTCTGCAAGTTGGTGGTTGATATATAAATAAGGAGTACAGATCAATCCACCATCTAGTTTCTCCTTGATAAAATGTCTATCAATTTCTATGTGTTTCATTCAATTGTGTTGCACTAGATTATGTGCAATACTAATTGCAAATTTACTATCGCATTAAAGTCTTATTAGCCCATCCCATTTAATCTTCAAATCCTCCAAAATTATCTTCAACCATAATAGTTCACAAACTCCTTAGGTCATTAGTTGAAATTCTGCTTCTGCACTAGACCTTGCCACCAAACTCAATTTCTTACTTCTCCATGTCACCAGATTCCCACCAAGAAATGTGCAATACCTAGTAGTTGATCTTTTATCAACCAGAGATCCAGCATAATCTGCATCTGTGTATGCTCCAAGTACTAGTCTGGAGCTTCTTTTAAATAGGATGCCTTTTCCTGGAGATCCCTTAAGGTATTGTAATATTCAATTAACAACTTGCAGATGAACCTCTTTTGGATTGTGCATGAATTAACTAATCACACTCACAACATATGCTATATTCGGTCTTGCATGAGAGAGATAAACGAGTCTTCCTACCAAGCGTTGGTACATCCCCTTATCTACTATAGTATCTTCCTCAGCCTCTCCAAGCTTATGATTAGGATCTGTTGGTGTGCTTACTAGTTTACACCCTAACTTCCTTATTTCCTTGAGAAGGTTTGTTACATATTTCTACTAAGAAATACAAACTCCTTACTTAGAATATGCAACCTCAATTCCTAGGAAATATTTCTATTTTCCTAACTCTTTAACCTCAAATTCCTTGGCCAAGCATTGTCTCAAAGTATGCCTCTCTATTTCATCATTTCTTGTTATGATGACATCGTCTATATATACCAAAAGAGTTGTAACCCCTTTTGAATCTAAATGCTTGATAAACAATATGATCTCCCTAACTTTGTTTGTATCCCATGGTTTTCATCACTTTTGCAAACCTTCCAAACCATGCCCTTAGAGATTGTTTCAACTCATAGAAAGCTTTCTTCAGTTTACACACCTTTTTAGTGGTAGGTTCACTGCCAAATCCAAAAGGGACTTCCATATAAACTCTTCTTCCAGATCTCCATTAAGAAATGCATTTTTGACATCAAACTGTTGTAGATCCCAGTTATAATTTGCTGCTAATGATAACAAAATTCTAACTATGTTCATGTTGGCAATCGGAGCAAATGTTTCTAAATAGTCCACACCATATGTCTAAGTGAATCCTTTAGCCACTAGTCTTGCCTTATACCTTTCTAATGTCTCATCTGCTCTATACTTAACAGTATAGACTCACTTACATCCCATTGGTTTTTTTCTGCAAGCAAATCTATCATCTCTCAAGTTTTATTCTTTTCCAGGGCCACAATTTCTGTATTCATGGCTTGTCTCCAATTTTCATTAGATAAAGCCTCAGCTATGGTGGTAGGAATATGAATATTATTCAAACTTGTGAGAAAACTCTTATGGGATGGAAGGACTCAGATTTGAAAAAATACAGAGGAAAAAATAAGGAGTGGAGAGAATGGTGAGGACGTTGAAGGTCTCTGTGGAGAGGAAGACCTTCTTGGTTAGGTTTGAAGGCGAGTACGGTGGTATTTGGTGCTCGCTTACAAAGCACAGTAGAGATTCCGTTTTCGCCTTAGGCTTTGAGAAGGAAGAGGTTGGCTAGTTGATCGAACATTTGACGAAGGTCATCGAGTTGAAGAGTTACATGGGTTTCAACAAAAAATACAGAGGAAAATCTAGAGTTCATTTAATGGAGGTATGCTTCAACAACCATGGTAAGTTTATAAGCCTTTCGGAGTTCGCCTCCAACAAAAAGTCAACTTTCCTAGTAATACCTGAGGGCGAGAAGGGTAGGGGCTGGGAGCAACTAAAAAATGCATTGTTTTCAATGTTGGTGATCCCCTCCTTGAATATAGCTGAAAAGGGAAGACAGCGCAAGGTTGAAAGCATAAATCACAAACATGTGGGTCCTTTGTACCGGTCCTTCGCGAATGTAGTCAAAGAGGAAGGACCGAGGAGAGGAGGCCTTGTTCCAATTAGGAGATGGGCGAGAGTTGTGGTGTGCGAATGCCCTGCTGATTTTGTTAACTGGGCTGAGGTTGGCCATGCTCTGGCAAAAAGATTAGGGCAAAAAGGTGTGGTGACTATCGTCCCTTTCTCTGGCGGAAAAGGTTTTTTTTTGTAGAAACTATAAAGGAAGCTATCTCTCTCCAGGAATTAAAGATTCTCAAGATTAAAGGAGGGTATACAACCCATTTGAGAAGGTGGTCACCAAGGGAAAACTTAGAAGTTGTGGGGAAGTTTAGAGAAGGATGGATTGAATTATGGGGACTACCCTTTCAATTATGGTCTGAGGAACATCTGAAGAAAATTGTGGGGCAGTGGGGGACGGTGACAGAGATGAATTAGCGAGTGTTGAAATTATATGATCTTTGCAAGGCAAGGGTGAAAATTTTAATGAAGGAACGTTCAATTCTTCCCGCATTGATCGAGGTGTTAGATGGGGGATGGGTTTTTACAATTTCAGTTGTAGTGGTTGGAGTTGAAGACGATAGGCGAGGTAGAGAAATGGGTGACTCAACTCGGGAGGATTATGAGCCTCACTCGTGGACAGGTGGCAGAAGGCTGGTTGAGAAAGCTAAATCAACGGCTAATGGATGGTCTTCTGCTGGGGCAACTGGCAGAGTGAAAGAGGGTGGAGAAAGTCAAGAGAATGAAGATGAGGCTGGTTCCAACCCTCCTATTCGCTCAATTTGAATTCAAATAAAGAGAGAACAGGGCCTATTGGGCCAAAGCAGGTTGGTGAAGTTTGGGCCTGAGGGGACAAGACCCACTCAAATGATGAGGAGTGGCATCAGGCCTCTAATGCAATGCAAAAGAGAAGGGCCCAATCTCCTCATAAACCCAAACCATTGGTGGAAGCAAATTTAGGCTGGGAGAGGGGTGTTAATTTAAAAGGCCCGTTATCGACATTAGGCCAAGAAATGGGTGGAAAACAGCCCATTTATGAGAAGGGCTCTTTACGCAGAGAAGACTCCTCTGCAATGGGAAAGGGGAAGTCAGTCTCAAAGGTCTTCGTTTCTCAGCTGAGAGGTTCCGCGACGAAGTTTGGTTCAAAGAAGCTGTGGACTACTCTTATCCCTCCAATCCCTGGATGTCGACAAGGGGTTCGAAGTCGAAGCTAGCCTCTAACGCATGAGATTCCATCTTCTGTTTTTGTTGCTCCTCCAAAGGACGATGCTTTCGAAGCAGGAACACAGATGGAACGAAGGTTCAGTGTGAGTCCTCTTACTTTTAGTTGATCGTTAGGGTTCCAAAAAAGTTGTTCGGGGGAAAGGGCTTCGTCGACAAGAGGAGACGCAGATAATCAACAAAGGTCTTCTCTTAAGGCTTCTATACACTCAAAGGGGAAGGAGAAATTGCGTAAATCCTCTAACGTAGAAGACAGAGCAGGCTCTAAGGGTTTCAGGGGCTTTATTCATCATGGCTCTTCAATCATGGTTTTTCCTTCTAGTCCAGTAACCAAAGAAAAAGGGTTAAACTCTATGAGGACTTGTGGAATGATAGTAGTGGAAAACATTGAGGTATCTTCTTCTCCACATTCTCAGTCATCTTTGTCAATTCCCCCACCTCTGAGTCCTTCTATTCCCATTCTTCCCAGTTCAGTAATTCAATCTCAGTATCCTACGAATTCTCAAGTTGTTTCTGAAATGCTTTTCAAAAAATGACGATGGTGTTTTATGTCAAGATTCTGTTGGCATTCCTAACCTAGATGTTGTGGAGTCTCGGTTAGCTTGTCTGAACCAAATGTCCAAGGGTATTAACTCCCTTAAGACCATGCCCAGCACGCCTATTGAGGCCCCCCAACCTGGTTACAGTTAGCCAAGGTGATGCTGAGTTTTCCCCTGTGGGTAGGTTCCAAATAAAAGGTCTTTCTCCCAGCAAAATGCCTAAAGTTCATGAGGTCTTAAGTTCTCTGGATATTAAGGTGTATTCTAGGTGGAAGAACAGGTTCTCCACAGGTATTTGAGATCTGTTGGAACTGGTATGGAGGTTTAGGGTTAGAGAGGTTTATCCATGAAAATCATCAGTTGGAATACTAGGGGTTTGGGATTTAGGAAAAAACGAAGGGTGGTTAAAGATTTTTTCCTGCTTGAGAATCCGGATGTTGTGATGTTTCAAGAAATAAAAAGGGAGGTGTGTGACAAAAGGTTTGTTGGTAGTATTTGGTCAGTTAGGAATTAAGGAGTGGGTTGCTCTTCCAGCATGTGGGGCTTCAGGAGGGATTTTGATTATTTGGGACTCAAAGAAACTTTGCAGTGAGGAGGTGGTAATAGGCTCCTTTTTTGTCTCAATCAAGTTTTTGTTGGATGGATGTGGACCCCTGTGGTTGTCCTCAGGTTATGGCCCAAACAGTTCCTTACTTAGGAAGGATTTTTTGGTGGAGCTCTTAGACATTTTTGGCCTCTCTTTTCCCTTATGGTGTGTGGGCGGTGATTTTAATGTTATAAGGAGAATTTCAGAAAAATTGGGAGGCTCTAGTTTAACTTCTAGCATGAGGGACTTTGATGGATTTATAAGAAATTGTGAATTAGTTGACCCCCTTTTACAGAACGCCCCATTCACTTGGTCAACCATGCAAGAGTCACCTGTGTGTAAGAGATTGGATCGGTTTCTTTACTCAAATGAGTGGGAGCACTTCTTTTCTCATAGCCTTCAAGAAGTTCTTCCTAGATGGACATCGGATCATTGGTCGATAGCTTTAGATACCAATCCTTTGAAGTGGGGTCCAACTCCTTTTAGTTTTGAGAATATGTGGTTGTAACATCCTAGTTTCAAAGATTGCTTCAGTAGTTGGTGGAGAGGTTTTCAGGGAAATGGTTGGGAAGGTCATAAGTTTATGAGGAAGTTACAATATGTTATAGCCAAATTGAAAGAATGGAATAAGGATTCTTTTGGAGTGTTAAAGGAGAGGAAAAAAGCATCCTGAGTGAAATAGTTAACATTGATGCAGTTGAGCAAGAAGAGGTTCTTTCTCCTGAACTTTTAGCTCAAAGAACTTTAAGAAAAAGGGAGTTGGAGGAATTAATTTTGAGGGAAGAAGTTCATTGGAGACAAAAAGATAGGGTGAAATGGGTTAAAGAAGGGGATTGCAATTCAAAGTTTTTTCACAAAGTGGCTAATGGCAGACGAAATAGGAAATTCATCAAGTTTTTGGAGAATGAAAGAGGTTTAGTGTTGAATAATACTGAGAGCATCACAAAGGAGATTTTACTTTATTATGAAAAGCTCTAATCGAGTCCTCCTGGAGAATCTTGGAGAGTAGAAGGCTTAGATCGGTCCCCTATCTCAGAAGAGAGTGCTTCTGGGTTGGATTCCTCTTTTACTGAAGAAGAGATTTCTAAAGTCATTTTTCAGTTAGATAGGGATAAGGCGTCGGGGCTTGATGGTTTTACCATCGTAGTGTTTCTAGATTGTTGAGATGTGATCAAAGAGGACTTAGTGAGGGTGTTCGCAGAGTTTAACAAAAGTGGGATTATTAATCAAAGTACCAATGCCACCTTCATTGTTCTTTTGCCCAAAAAAAGTCATACAAAAAAATTCTAGACTTTAGACCTATTAGCTTGATCACTCGTCTCTACAAGATAATAGTCAAAGTTCTATCAGGGCAATTAAGAGGTGTACTACATGAAACTATCCATTCTACTCAAGGTACTTTTGTTCAAGGGAGACAAATTTTGGATGCAGTTCTTATAGCCTTTTCAAAGTAAATTTTGAAGACAACTCCTTCCTCCCTTGGACCATGTGAATTGGGATTTTTTGGACCATGTGTTGGAGAAGAAGGGGTATAGTCCTAGATGGAGGACTTGGATGAGAGGTTGTTTGTCTTCGGTCTCTTATGCAATTTTAGTGAATGGAAACGCTAAAGGGTGGGTCAAGGCAACTATAGGATTAAGACAAGGTGATCCTTTATCCCATTTTTTGTTTACTATCGTCGCTGATGTGTTAAGTAGGATGTTGTTGAGAGCAGAGGAAAGAAGTTTGTTGGAGGGCTTTAGTGTAGGTAGGAATAGAACAAGGGTGTCCCATCTGCAATTCATAGATGATACCATCTTCTTTTCTAACTCAAGTGCGGAGAAAGAAAATAGCTTGGGATGTGTGACAAACAAAACTGAATAAGGGTGATTCTTCCTCCTAAGGAAAAAAAAAGGCTTTTTTCCATCCATCCAATCTCCTAGAAACTCTTTACAACACTGGATCCCGAAAGGAGAGCGAATTTAGATTCCCCTTTAAAGAGAGACCCAAATACAATAAAGGCCAATCAAAGACTACACACTCAAGCAGAGATGCCAACTTTGCGGTCTAGTCTTGGCTAATGTTGATTCCCGAGAGAGTGCTCTTATTTAAATTGATCCTTAGCCCTGATAACTGCCCAAACACCAGCAAAATTAACTTGAGAGAATGCAATTCCTCAAAGGATGCTCTAGAAAAATGATGGTGTCATCCGCAAATTGTAAATAAGACACCCGTATCCTATTTCTGCCCATTAGAAACCCCTCGAATAAACCTCTCATCCGCTTTCACAATCAATCTGCTTAAAACATCAACCACCAAGGTGAAAAGAAAATGGGAGAAGGGATCTCCTTATCTAAGCCTTTGAATGCCTTCACCCACCCCTTAGCATTTCCATTTCCTAAGATTGCAAACGTCGTTGAAGATGAGCATCCTCTCATCCAGGACCTCCATCTTGAACTAAACTATTTTCTTTCATGTACATGGTCCAAAAAATCTCAATCAACATGATCATAGGCCTTTTCAAAATCAATTTTGAAGACTACCCCTTCCTCTCTTGATCTCCTTTTCTCATCCACCAACTCATTAACAATCAGGACAACATCCAAAATCTGCCTCCCCTCAACAAAGGCACCTTGAGATAAAAAATGGTGTCTTGGAGGACTTTACACAACTGCCCTGATAGAACTTTGGCTATGATTTTGTACAAGCTAATAACCAAACTAATGGGTCTATAATCTAATATTATGCTTGTTTGGCTCTTTTTTAGCACTGGAGTAATGAAGGTAGCATTTGTGCTTTGATTGATAACTCCATTATTGTGAAACTCTAAGAACACTCTTAAAAGATCATCCTTAATCATCTCCCAACACTCTTGATAAAAAGCAATTGTGAAACCATCTAGACTAGGGGCCTTTTCCTTATTTAATTGCCACACGACATTGTGAATTTCCTTTTTTGAAAAATGGCGATCCAACCACTCGGCACTTTCTGTTGAAATAAGAGACCAATCCAGACCTTCAATCCTCCAACAACCACCTAAAGGCTTGGTAAATAACTTCCCAAAATGGTTCTTAATCTCCTATGAAATACTCTCGATGTTATCTAAGATTACCCCATCTTCTGTCACCAAAGATTTAATGTATTTCCTATTCCTCCTACCATTGGCCACCCTATGAAGAAATTTTGAATTACTATCCCCTTCTTTTATCCATTTGACTCTAGATTTCTGCCTCCAAACACCTCTTCCTTTAGCAGCACATCTTCCAACTCCCCCTTCCTTAACGTCCTCCCTGCTGCTAGATGAGATGAAAAGTTCCCTTCTTGTTCCTTTTCATCCAAACCCACTATGTCCGAAAGAATAATTTTCTTTTTTTCTTTTAAGTCTCCAAAAGACACCTTATTCCACTCTTTCAATTTTGACTTAACAAATTGTAGCTTTTTCATGAATTTGTGACCTTCCCACCCGTCAACCCGACACTCATTCCACCATCCACCTAAAATATTTTTGAAATCTGAGTGAAACAGCCACATATTTTTAAATCTAAAAGGTGTCGGCCCCCAGTTAAAGGATTGGTATCTAACACAATTGGACAATGATCCGACGTTAATCTGGGGAGAGCTTCTTGGATGCAATAAGGGAAGTCTTACTCCCAATCTCTAGAAAATAAGAATTTGTCCAATTTTTTGCAAACAGGGTTTTCTTGCATATTAAACCAAGTGCAGGACACATTCCTTAAAGGCGGATCAATTAATTCACATTCTCTTATAAGATCATCAAAATCCCTCATGCTTGAGGTTAATCTGGAGCCTCCTAAATTTTCTGAGATTCTTCTTATGACATTAAAATCCCCACCAACCCACCATTTTGGAAAAGTTAAACCTGAAAGAACTTGAAGTTCCGACCAAAAATCCTTTCTAAAGTGTGACGAACTAGGACCATAGACCGAAGAAAGCCAAAACGACCCTTCTTCCTCTAACTCCAGCTTGACTATTACAGAGAAAGATCCTAAAACAATCTCCAAGCACTTAAAACTCAAAGCATCCCAAAAAATTACCACTCCTCCCAAAGCCCCACTAGCTAGAAGAACTGCCCCATTGTTTGTTTCTGACCTTCCACATGCTACCCACAAGCCTTCTATCACAAAACTCCCTTTTTGTTTCTTGCAACAAGACAACATTTGGATTTTCAAGACAAAGAAAATCCTTCACTACCCTTCTTTTCTTAATGGAACCGAGACCTTTAGTATTCCAACTGATAATTTTCATAAAAACTGAAAAACCCCGAAGACACCAGAAGACTAAATAAACTAAAGAAAGTTAGGGGCAACAGAGGAATTTTTGTTCTTCCTTCTAGAATACACCTTTTCCACTAAGCAACCATTGCTTTTGGCTAAATGAACTCCATTCTTATTGTATTTAACATTGACATTCAAAGTACCCAAAACCAACTTAATTGAAGCCATTTTTGAAGGAGAGAGGCCTTCACTAAGGAAATCCTCCATTTGAGTAGAACTTGCCTCCCAAGACAGACACCTCACTAGGGAAGAAGCTCTACTAGGGTTGGTTTGAGAAACCCTAAGAGAAGGAATAGCCTCTAACTCTTGGTTGGGTTTGACTACTAGGGACACCACACCCTTGGGACCGAAACAGACCCCACATGAACTAGAAAGCAACTTATTAACCACTGAAGAACCAGTTGACGCAGAGACAGGACAACAGGAAGACCTCAAAGGGGGGGTCGAAGAAGGCACTGAACGAATGAGATTGAAGAGAAACAACAAGGGAGAAAAGAGAAGAAGACACCTCAAAAGGCCCCTCTAAAAACCAGCCTTTAGCCAAGGAAAGTGGAGTAGAAGACTGTACCTGAATGAGACACCCACGGTGTTGAGGCCCATCTCTGACCTTAGCCCCATCTGGACTATCCTCTGAGCTCAACGTGAAAGGCCTCGAAGCTCTCTCAGCCTCCTCGGTCAGCCTTTGAAGAAATGATAGCCTCACTACCTCCTTTTGAGGAAAGCTCTGTATCTCTCTTCCTAGAAAAAACTCAGCTTTCAAGGAAAGTTTCCACTCTTAGGACCGAAAATCTCTGTTCGCTTCAGCATTCCTAGACAAGGGGCTTTACAGGTTCTCGCCTAACTGCTACCCGACTTCATGGTTGGACTGTGGTGGGATCTTGGAGCACAAATGTTCTTCGAAGAACTTCCTTAGACCCGTCGCCCCCCACGACCTTCATCACTTTGAAACTTCTACCTTTAAGGCCATCCAAATGGGTTTGGTCTTCAGAGAGGAGAGAAAACAACCCACTGTCTCTACTGCAACGTGGGCCTTCTCCAAAGCGGGCCTTGCCTTCACTGGGCCGTCCTCCAAATGTCTTTGGTCCAATACCTAGGAACCTTTTAAAAAGCCTGGGCTTTCCTTCACAACTGGACCTAATTCTCTCCCTGTGCAAGCTTCTTTTTCCTTTAAAACAATCCCCCACTTCACGAGCCCATTTGAATTTGAAATTGAAATGATGTTTGAGACCAACGAGAGTGGGTGGCAATTGTTCCCTATAAGTCTCCTAGGCTTGCCGCATGTCCTCCAAGCCTATGAAGGTCCCTGCATCACGTCATTTTCCACTGAAGCCAACTCGTTTTTGCAACGAGTTAACTCGAGTCTTCTCCATTCATCTCCTTCTTCCCCTCCGATGATTGTGACTGCAACTGTAAAAACCCAAGCACCATCTATCATCTCCAACATCACCGACAACACCACATTTGGATTCATTTCCACCTTCACTTTAACCTTTTGTTAAATCAATAAGCTTTAAAGTATTACAATTCACCTCTGTCACCTTCCCCCAATTCTTCATGATGAACCATAACTAGTTTTCATTTCACAAATGGAACGGGAGCCCCTACAACTCTATCCAACCCCTCCTAAATTTTCTAAGAACCACTGTATTTTCTCTTGGCGACCATTTCCGTAACCTAAAAACCATTCCTCTCGAAATCAATCTTCTTCACACCTGAAGCCATTCCGCTCTTTCAACTAAATCCACAAAGAATACACCTTTGAAGGCTGAAAAAGGATTTATGGAAATCATTCCCTTCACCCCTATCATTCTCACAATAGCCTTACCTACAACACCCCAATCTTGAACCATACCTTGGCCTTCACAAATCACAGCCCTAGCCCACTTTCCAACTAGTAAGAGAGCTCCTTTCACTGGACCCTCTTCTTCCACCACTCTTGCATAAGACCTATCTCCAAACCACCTTACCAGTTCTTCTATATTTTTCACCTTTGATTCCACCTCCTCTGTTCTCATAACTGAATGAAAAAGGATCTCCGACATAGAGAAAATCGACTTCCATAGAGCTTCCCATCCTCTACCTTTGACATCTTCAGGAACAATCAGGGAAGAAGATTTTCTATTTGTGACGAACTCCGAAATTCTAATGTATCTTCCTCTGTTATTGAAGCAAATTTCCACCAAATGTGTTCTCAATCTACCCCTGAATTTTCGAATGAAACTCCGAGATTGTGGCAACTCCACAGCCTTCTTCAACTGTTCTAAAATCCATACGATTTCCTCCTCTTCAAAAGTCACCGAGAAAACATGCCCTAGAACCTTGTTTGTAACTAAAATCCAAGGACCCACATGGATGCTTTCAAATCTAACCTCAAAGACCTTTTTCTCCACTTCAAAGCGTTGCATGGTCTTGGGCTCCTATGCGGATGAGCTTTTTTGCTTGGGAAGCGTCTTGGAACAGAACTTCAACCATCGACCAGCTCAAGAAGAGGGGATGGAATATGCTGAATAGATGTTACTTGTGTAAAGAGAAAGAGGAAACTAATGATCATTTAATCTTGTTTTGTAAAAAGGCTACAATGCTTTGGAGTTTGATATTCTCCCTTTTTGGTGTCCAGTGGATTTTACATTCTTCAATTAGAAGGAATTTGCTTGGTTGGCATGATGCCTTTGTGGGTAAGAGGAGAGAGAAGGCTTGGAGGGCTACCCCTTTATGCTTAATGTGGACCTTATAGAAGGAAAGAAATGAAAGAGCGTTCAATGATAACGAATGGTCGAACCAAGCTTTAAAACATTCCTTTTTGTACACTCTTGTAAATTAGGCTAGGGTGTTTATAGAGGATCATACTTTGTCTATGATTGCCTTTATAGAATGGCTATATGTCTAGCTAGGGGAAAGGTTTTTTGACTTCTTCGCCTAGTTTTTTTAGCGTTCTAATTGTATACTTCATGTGTACTATTTTTGCCATTTCTAGGCGCTTCTAATACAAGCTCTACTTACCTATCAAAAAAAAAATTACAACAAATCCCTTTGTTCATGGGATTACCAAATTCTCTCCACAAAATCACAACTTCCCTAATTTCATTCTTCCACACTAACATGTTTAGACATGGTCACCATGTTCATGTGTTTTGGCATTCATTTAAGAAACCCTTGCTTGGGAAGATGAGAAAAATATTGAATCACCTTCAAGGCAAGGTATATGCTTCTTATTCAAGTTCTTTTTTTTTTTTTTTCTTTTTTTTTTCTTTTTTCTTTTTTTCTTTTTTGGTTTCTTTTAGGAACAAACTAATTTAATAATATGAATTTTAAAATGCAAATAAAGGATTTCTCATCCTTCCAAAATATCCAAAAGTTGATCAAAAGAATATAACATGAACTTGTACAAGTTATAGCAACTCTAGACTCCTCAAGGGAGGGGGAAAAAAAAAACCCTCTACCAAAGAAGCATGAGGCTTGGCTCCTCATTTTGCTAAAAGATCATAAAGGATATTAGCTAAACAAGAAGACCAAAAGAAAGAACAGCCCAAGTCCCTAGCAAAACCTAGAGAATTTGGAAAAGTCACCCATCATTACCTCTATGGCCCTCCCTAGTTCCCTTTTGATTTATATACCCAAGGTATCAAAATAGCATAACCCTTTTCCACCAATAAGTTAGAAAGACAAAGAGCCCTAGGCTATAGGAAACCCTCTCAAAGGAGCAAAAACCTCTACCTCAATGGCGAAACCCTCTCTTGTAAATTATGAAAAAGCTCTCTCAACTATACACCATCAAATAATCTAAGTTGCCCGAAAGCATATGCATTGAACTACAAATTAAATGAAACTACTATAGGTGAAATCCAAAAAAGGAAGAAAATCAAGTTATAAAAACATTGAGAGAAGTGCCCTCAATAGTTGTAGTAGTTTTTTTTTATGAGCCTCAGAAGTTGTAGTAGAGACCCAAAAAGAGGAATAAAAACAAAACATGACCCAAATAATCTCTGAAGTCCTGCACTTGTTTTTAAAAATCCTTGCATTTTTCTTCCACCAAGCTATTCAAATCAATGTAAGACAAACAACACGTCCAATTACTCTTAACACTAAGAATACTCCCAAACCTTTTAAAAGAAATAGTCATCATGTCACTTAAACTTCTAAGATACACCTAATCTAGGCCAGTTAATCCAAATAGCCAATGCCATAGCCCCCAAAGTCATTGGACACTATAAAGGAATGATCAATTGATTTACCACTTCCTAAACACATAATGCAACAATATAGAGTAAAGGCTTTGTAAGGCCTCCTCACTCATAGCAAGGCATTGACATTAACCTTCTTGTTACCCATAAACGATGCAAAGGCCTTAACCTTAGATGAGGCTTTAAATTTCCAAATGAAATTGATTAAAAAAAAAAAAAGTTGGAATCACAAGTTTAGATAGACTTAAGAAAGATTTTACTGCAAATAACTCTCAAGATATCAATAGTTGAAAGGGATGTTGGGCCCCTCATTTTCTAGGGCCCTAAATGATTGGGAGCTAGATTTGGTGGAGTGTTTTCTTTTGAGTTAACAAGGGAGGAGCGTGTGGGGGGAAGAAGAAGATAAAGTGATTTGCATAGGATCAAAGAATGAGAAGTTCTCTGTTAAAGCCCTATACTCAACTTTGGAGACAAAAAGTACAATGTCATTTCCTGCTACTGTGATTTGGAACTCATGGGTTCCCTCGAAGGTGGGTTTTTTTTCGCTTAGGAGGCTTCTTACACAAAGATTTTAGCCTTGGACCAATTAAAGAGGATAAGGTGGTTTTTAGTAAATAGATGTTTCCTTTATCTTGAAGAGAAAGAGACCATTACCTACATTCTTATCCATTGTGTCAAGACAAGTGTTATGGAATCTTTTGTTCTCCTTGTTTGGTGCGCTTTGGGTTCTTCCTTCTTCAATTAGAGACATGCTCTTAGGATGGCATGATTCTTTTGTGGGGAAGAGGCAAAAAAAGGTGTGGTGGGCAGCTCCTCTTTACTTATTTTGGACCATATGGAAGAAAAGAACATAAAAGCTTTTTGAAACAGTCCGTTCAAGGCCTAAAATACGGTTTCCTTTGTAATTAATGGGATTGGTCTAGGTTGTTTTTAAGTTCTGGTCCTTCTTTAATAAGTAGATTTTGTGGATTGGGTGGGTTCTTTTTGAGGGGGACGCAATTTTGGTTGGTCTCTCTCCTCTTGCTTGTGCTTTTAAACGGATCATTATATACTTCTTGTGTACTTCGAAGTGTTGTTTTGGCGCTTTTTGTCTATAATACATGCTTGCTTTACTCATCAAAAAAAAAAAAAAAAAAAGTCTCAAGACATTAATGACCAAACTCCCAAATTTAAAAAAGAATGCAAAAAGTACACATGAATGAGAGAGGACATGAGAAATTCAAGATCCCTAATTTCCAAAGTAGTAAGCGTACAACAAAAATTAAAGTTGCAATACATAAAGGAAAAGGAGAAACCTAGAATGGATGAAATAAGAGAGTTTCTAACCTTAACTACTTTTAAAAAGTTAGGAAATTGACACCAAATTGATTAATCTCCACAGCACATGTTTTTCCAAAAATGAATCTTCGCATCATCAGACAAAAAAAAAATGAGTATGACTGGGTAAGTCCAAGAAAACTGAGCAATAGTCATCTAAGGGAAATAGTGTGACCACCTGAATGCAATGCAAGCATCCCAACCATTCAAGCATGACCCATAGATAATCAATACAATGTTATGTCATAAAGCATCACTTTTCATAGGAAACCTTCATAGTGACTTCCCTAAGAAAGCTTTATTCATCAAAATAATCTTTCCAAAATCCAAATCCCCCTTTCTCTACTTTAGGCCTGCACACTCAGTCACAACTAATCAGACCATATCTCTTATCCTCCCCTACTCATGTTCAAAGAAAATCTCTTTATAATTTCTCAATCCTAATATTGATTGGAATCTTGAACATAAAAAAGTAACTAGGGATGTGAGACAAACAAGACCGCATGATAGTTGTTCTACCACTTGAGCACAAGAAAATTTTCTTCTCAACCATCCAATCTTCGAGAAATCCTATCAATTACCAGGGCTTAAGATGTAACAACCTTAAGTCTAGTAGGAGACCCAAATAGATAAGACTCAATCAAAAACTTTACATTCTAGCAAGGTAGTCAAATTTATGATCTAATCTAACTGGTATTGATTCCTAATAAAGTGCTCTTATCTAGATTTATTTTAAGACTTGAAATGTGCTCAAAACTTAACAAAAGGAACTTAAGATTTTGAAAATACTTTGTACTAGGTCTTGAAAGAAGATGTTATCTATAAAACACAAGTATGAAACTAGTTCTACTTCTTCCTACCAAAAAGCCTTCCAAGATGCCACACTACTATGCTCTCAAGAAAAGTCCACTTGAAACAATAGTTGTAATCATAAAAAGGAATAGGAAAGTGGATCTCCTTGTCTTAACCCTCTAGTCGCTTTAACATAAACTTTAGCACATCCATTCACTAAGCCTACAAAACAAATTGAAGAGAAACATCCCCTTATCCAAGACCTTCATCTCAAACTAACTCTTTTTCTTTTTAATGCATGTCTAAAATACCCCAACCCACATGATCATAGGCCTTTTCAACATCAATCTTGAAAATTGTGCCTTCCTTAACTAATTTTATTTTCTTAAGCACCATTTTATATGCTATCAATACTACATTTAGAATTTGTCTCCCTTCAATAAAAGTTCACTAAGACAAAACTTTGCCTACAATCTTAGACAAACTTGCCACTAATAATAGGTTTGAAGTATGAAATTTAATCGGTTTGACATTTTTTAGGCACAAATGCAATGATACCAGCATTTGCGCTCTAATTAATGACCTAACTCTTGTGAAACTCTAAGAACACTCTCAATAAAATCCTTCTTAAACACATCCCAACAATCTTGATACAAGGCTATGAAGAAGTAATCAACCTCTAGCGCGTCTTCCTTGTCTTGCTAAAAGACCACTTTATGAACTTCCTCTTTTGTAAAAGGACAATCCAACCAATTACAATCTCTTCCAAAAGTAGAACCAACCCAACTCTTCTATCCTCTTAAGAATCTTCATGAGGCTTACTATATAACCTTCCAAAAAAACTCACAATCTACTTTGAGATTCTCTCTTGAGTACCTGTGTCAACCCTTCTTTATTCACTAACGATTTAACAAAATTCTTGGTTCTTCAACCACTAGCCACCTTACAGAAAAAAATATGAATTGCAGTTCCCTTCTTTCACCTATCTAACCCTAACTTTTTGCCTTGAAAGCACCTCTTCCCTTAACAACAAATCCTCCAACTCCATTTTCCTTGAGGCCCTTAGAGCTGAAAGCTTAGGAGTCAAATTCCCTTCCTATTCATAGGAGTCGATGTTAACCATGTATTTGAGAATAGTCTTTTCCTTTTCCTTCATATCCTTAAAAGCGACTCGTACCATATCTTCAATTTTGATTTGACAATTTGCAACCTTTTCATAAACCTATGACCTTCCCACCCTTCCACTTAAAACTCACTCCACCACAAGCTAAAATACTCCTTGAAAAGCACCTCCTATTTGATTAACAAGATGAGATTTGTGCTTTTCAATCGTTACTTCCAAAAGGAAGTCTCTTTCCAACTTCACCATTTTAGCAATGAAAGCAAAGTCAAAACAAATGAGAGAAAATAAATAGGTAGTGTTGATAGCATTTCTTGAATGAGAATAAATTTTTCCCATCATAGATAAAGTTCTTCCAAACATGAAAACAATATCAAAGAATTTTCACTACCATTGGCATCTAAATGGAATACTAAGATACATGGTGGATAGATATTATCATACAAGAAAAGATTCCAGAGCACTCACAATCCACTCTCATGCATCCATCAGGGTTCCAATGATTCATGTAACACCTCATATCTATGTATAATCCTAAGTGGCATGCTCTACGATGGCCTCATCCGAGTTACAATGTTCCCCGCTTGTTGTATGCATAATGATGCTCATTGATTGCAAATTTTACCTACATTATAATATGGCTAGAATCCCAAATAGAGTGGCTATGAGTTAGGCCAACCACTAAAGTTAGCGGAATAAAACTAAGCCTAAACCAGGTTTGACTTAACAATAAAACTAAATTCAGAAAGTCCTAAAGTAGGACCCAACTCTATTCATTTATCCTAAGCATGGCCCACTAAAAGAGAATTATCTAGAATGAATTGTTAACATCATAATTTAGCGTGTGCACATTGACTTGTATCTCTAGTGTCCAAAACTCCCAGCCGAAAATTTCGAAAGACTTGAAAATTCCATCCAAAGCCAACCTTACATGCTTAAATGGAAACCCCAAGCCCACTGTTTTGAACATCACTAGAATCATGAGTGCTACCAATATTTCAAATATCAAAGGGTTCCACATAAAGCAGGCCAATCAATTCATTTCAACAAAAATTTTGGGCAAACATTAAGAAGTGACAAAATATGGATGAGATAACATATTTCACTCTATTTTGGCGTCAAATTGTCAAACGATACATTTATAGGAAGGACAATACAACATATTAACATCTCGTCACTATCATTGATATTTCTTCAATAACTCAACTAGAAATACATTAAAGGCATACTAGACTTAGTAGGTGATCAATGCTAGCCACATAAGTACACTTGAAGCAAAATGGGAAGCTAGAAAATAAATGTTTTAAAACAGAAAATTGGAAAGTCACAGCTGTAAGTCCATGTTCATAGATTCAGTCACTTTTAACAGTTCTAATCTAGCTTTTGACTTTCTTTGAGAAATTTTTTCTTTTGATTTTTAATACTGCTTAAACTATTGATTTATTCTAAAAAATATTCATCAATTTATGATATGTTCAATATACCATCAAATATTTTGGTGCATTATTTTGATATATGATAAAATGCAAGTGAATTTTGTACAAATAAATAAATATAATTTATGTTCTATATGAATACAAATCCATCAAAATAAACAATTAGTTTGTATAAAAATGTTTGTTATAGGATGTAGAAATCCAAATGAAATCTAAAAACAATTGTGTGCACAGTTGTGTTACAACTATAGTTGTGTTATAGTCGTATCACAGATGTAGGCTACTGTCATATAGAATTTTAATGCTAGCAGAAGATGAGGGAGAACGAGCGAGCTCGTGAGAGCGGCGGTGATGAGGGAGAAAGTCGAGCGGAGAATCGGAGAAAACGAAAGGGGAGTAGTTTTTGGGTGGAGTTGAAGGTTTTTGAAGTCGGAGTTGAGGAGAGAAAAGGCAAATCCTTTGTTTTCATCGTGGAAAGTAAGAGAGGGGTTTCGTCATGGGTCCGTCTGGGGCCGGCGAGTGTAGGGCTTCTTCTAGAGGGTCTATACTAGTGCATCAAGGACGGGAAAGAAGGAAAATGGGAAAAGGGATGGAAGGAAAGGGGGAGAAGCTACTCTCTGGTGCGAGACGTCAACAGTGCGGGATGCTTTCTCCGATTAGGGGTTGTCGACTTGGAGAAGAAGAGATACAATATATACATCCTGAGAGGCAGTGAAGAAAGGGGGGGATGGTTGGCAATGGCGGAGAGTTTACGTAAATTGGATGTCTGTTTTAACAAAAAGGAGTGTGAACAGGAAGAGAGGGTCTCGGGAAGGTCTTATGTTGAAATGTTAAAGAGGTCGTGGAGCAGGAACAGCAAAATGGTCAGAGTGGAGGTAAAAGAAGAGGAAATAAACAAAAACTTGAGCAGATTAGAACATTGTGTAGTCGGAAGCTAGAACCTTAGTTTAGCAAGAGGAGAGGACTTGGAGAGGTTGGGGTGGCTAATGGCAAGTTCTTGGGGATTGAAAGGAAAGCTAGGGTTGGCAAGGTTGGGGAAAGGACGGGTTCTATTGGAGTTCGAATTTGTGGAAGAAGCTAGACGAGTCCTTATCTCTAGGAAAAGGTCGGTGGGAGTGATTCAGATGGGATTGGAGTTCTGGAACCCAAGGTCTGGGTGTTTGGAGGAAGGGGAATTAAGGAATCAAGCCTGGGTGAGGATTCTAGGTCTTCCAATCTCGTTGTGGGTTCCGTCCATTTTGAGAAGAGTGGGGGAAGTGTGTGGTGGGTTCTTAGCCATCGACCCACTAACGAAGAGAATGGAGGAACTATAGTGGGCTCGGATTTTAGTTAAATCGAACAACGAAGACTTGCCAAGCTCGTTGGAGATCAGGGTAGAAAAGGCGACCTATCACCTCTCCCTGTGGTGGGAGGTCTTGCCATCGCTGAGGCAGAACACGGAGAACTGTAGTGGGTCAACTGATCGTCCAAGTGGAGAGGTTAAGGGTGAAGTTGATGCACGCGTCGGCCCGCGAGTGGAAGAGAGGGCAAATGCGCAGCTCGAGGCGCAGTTCCGGTCAACGGATGGGACTAGAGGGCAGGTGAACTGGGCAGGTATTGAAGCGATTGTAAATCGGGTCCAAAATGGGTCGATGACTCGGCCTTCGTTTGACTTTTCAATTGCTGGGCCGTCTTCGTCTGGCCTTGTCGTCGGTCCCGAGGGCTCGAAGAGGGCTGTTGGGCCTAGTTCGCAAAGCCCATCATTAAAGGAGGATGTGGATGGGGGCGTTGGGCCAACGTCTGGGCCGTCATGTTCCAAGGGTAAGGGGTGGGCCGCCATTGAGGTGAACGCGTCGCCTATTGAGCCTTCTTTCCTGCTAAGGGAAAGCCCTGGCCGGTCCCAGGCCCAACTTACTGCAAGTGGGCTTTCTTTGAAGGCTCGGTCCTCAGTGTGCAACTCGGAGCTTGAGTTTATTAAGATGCGAGAGAAGGAAGATTGAAGGAAGCAGCAAGTGGATTTTCACCCCACATTGATAGACCGTGCGCTATTGGAAGAAGCCTCAAGGTATGGGTCAGATTCTAATTCGTGGGGCTTAAGGGTATCAGGGTCTTCTCCTCCTAATTCTTTTTCTTTTGGCCAGACTCCAGAGGGGGAGTATTATGACCATTCTGGGGTGTTAAGGGAGGATATTCAGGAAGATAAATTGGTAAGCATCCCAAACACAGATGGGCAAGATGAGAATGGCAATGGTGGTTGGAACTTGGTTAAGGTTAATTGTGTTGGATATTCGGCAAGGGATTTGGAGTGGGGGTCAATTCAGTCTAAACCCCAGGAAGTAAGGGGTGAAAAGGAGGGTCATTAGGAGGAAAGCGGTCTAGCTAAATTCAGCCCTTTTTTGGGGTTCTCAACTGTAGGTCTGGAGAAGGAAATCCTGAGTTTCTTGGTCAAAATCAGAAAAATGAGGGAAAGGATACACAGTAAAGATCTTTTGGAGAAATCAAAATTTGAAAGGTAGCTCAAGAGGCTGGAGTGTTCAATTAACTATGAGGGGGAATCTAGGAAGAAAGGCCCTCTTCAGGGCAGAAGGAGTCAGCTAGCGGATGTACAATGAAACTAAAAATTTTGAGTTGGAATGTGAAGGGAGCGAATGACAGTTCCAAAAGGAAGATAATAAAGTCTGTCATTAGAAAACAAAAAGTGGATTTGTTGTGTATCCAGGAGACAAAGATTCAGGTTATGTCTGAAGGGGTGGTGAGAAGCTTAGGATCAGGGAGATTTTTAGACTGGAGAACCTTGGATGCTACTAGGGTGGCAGGGGGCATTTTGATTTGTTGGGACAAAATATCTACAGAAATTTTGGATTGGGAGGTGGGCCAGTTTTCCATCTCCTGCAGATTCAGGAATGTGAAAGATGGTGTAGTCTAGGTATTTATGGGAGTCTATGGTCCTTTTTCCAGAGAAGAAAGGGAGGGCTTGTGGGAAGAGATTGGGGCGATTAAAGGAATTTGGAAAGAACCCTAGTGCCTAGGGGGTGATTTTAATATTATCATCTCTCAAAGCGAAAGGAGTAGACAAGGGAGAATTACTTCAGCAATGAGGAGATTTGCTCAGATTATAGACAAATTAGGGCTTGTTGACCTTCCGATGCAAGGGGGATTATTTACTCAGAGCGGGGGCCTTAATAATCAGTCCTGGGCCAAACTGGATAGATTTCTCGTGACTCCCAGTTGGCTAGACCAGTTCAGTAGGGTACTCCAGAAAAGATTACCTCAGCCTACCTCGGATCACTTCCCAGTCCTTCTTGAGGGTGGTGGTCTAAGAAGAGGGCCCTCCCCTTTCAGATTCGAAAATATGTGGCTCAAAGTTGAGGGGTTTAAAGATATGCTTCGTTATTAGTGACAGGGGATGGTGGTTAGAAGCAGTGCTAGCTATAGACTGGCTGCTAAGTTGAAGGAGATGAAACATAATCTAAGAATTTGGAATAGGAAGGTGTTCGGGAGATTGGAGTGTAATAAAGCTGCAGCCCTCCAACAAGTGGAGCTCTGGGACCTGGTGAAAAGGGAAAGAAGTTTGACGGAGGAGGAAACAGTCTGTAAAAAGGAAGCCAAGGAGGGATATGCTAAGTGGGTGTCCATGGAAGAAACCCATTGGAGACGGTTATCAAGGGAATTATGGCTAAGGGAAAGGGATAGAAATACGGGCTATTTCCATCGAATGGCAACTGCGCATCAAAGAGTTAATTCCCTAGTCAAAATCAAGATAAATGGGGTGTGGTTATCAGAGGAACAAGAAGTGAGGGAAGGGGTAGCGAACGCCTTTCAACAACTGCTCTCAGAAAATTCGGATTGGAAGGCGAATATAGGAGGATTGCAGTTAAAGCAAATCAGCCAGCAAGAAGCGGAGTTGCTGGAGCTCCCTTTTTCTGAGTCTGAGGTCCTTGCTGCTTTAATGGATATGAATGGGGACAAAGCCCCAGGACCGAATGGGTTCACTATGGCTTTTTGGCAAAGCTGCTGAGATTTCGTAAATGAGGAAATATTGGATATGTTTAAGGAGTTTCATGAGCAGAGTTCTTTCCTTAGGAGCCTCAACAATACGTTTCTAGTATTGTTACCGAAGAAAGGGGGGCTGAGGACCTTAGGGATTATAGACCCATCAACCTTTTAGGGGGGGCTTTATAAATTGTTGGCTAAGGTGCTAGCTAATAGACTCAAGAAAGTGATAGGAAAAGTGACTTCCCCCTATCAAAATGCGTTTGTCACGGGGAGACAAATTCTAGATGCCTCTTTAATTGCAAATGAGGTGATTGATTCATGGCTAAAAAGGGGAAAGAAAGGCCTTTTGCACATTGGATATAGAGAAGGCGTATGACAGCATTAACTAGCAATTTCTGCTAAAGGTTTTGCAAAAAATGAGGTTTGGACCGAAGTGCCTGGGATGGATGTGGAGTTGTATATCTACAACCAAGTTTTCAGTCTTGGTGAACGGAGTACCAGTCGGGTTCTTTCCAAGTTCCAAGGGGTTGCATCAAGGGGATCCTCTTTCCCCCTATCTATTTGTTATGGGAATGGAAGTGTTGAGTGCTCTAATTAGGAGGGCTGTTGAAGGGGGTTTTATTTCTAGGCGTAGCATACGGCGAGGTAGAAGATAGGATGTCAATATTTCACACCTACTCTTTGCTGATGATACAGTCGTTTTTTGTGAGGCAAAGAAAGAGCACATAATGCACTTGAGCTGGATTCTCTTTTGGTTTGAAGCTGCTTCAGGGTTAAGGATTAATTTGGCCAAAAGTGAAATTTTACCGGTTGGGGAGATAGAAGAGGTAGACGAGATGGCAGTGGAACTAGGGTGTAGGGTGGGATAGCTGCCTGTAGTTTACTTGGGGGAGCCAAATAAGGCCTCTTCTGTGTGGGATGGGATGGAAGAGAGAGTGAGGAGGAGACTGACCCTTTGGAAACGTCAATATATATCCAAAGGTGGAAGAATTACTCTTATAAAGACCACGAAGCCTAGTATGCCCTTGTATCAAATGTCCCTTTTCCGCATGCCAAAGATAGTGGCAAGGAGGTTAGAAAAGTTGCAAAGAGATTTTTTTTGGGGAGGGAGTAATCTGGAAAAGAAAGCCCACCTAGTCAATTGGGAGGTGGTTTGTGCGGATAAGGAAAAGGGGGGGCTTGGCTTAAGAAAGCTAGCCCTCTTGAACAAAGCCTTGCTTGGAAAATGGTTATGGAGACTTACTTGTGTCAAGGAGGATCTTTGGAAGCAGGTGCTTATGGCAAAGTATGGGCAAGAGGATTTTGGTTGGAGGACAAAAAAGGCAAATGGGGCGTTTGGAGTAGGGGTTTGGAAGGATATTCTGAAGGAATCTGTTTGGTGCTGGTAAAATTTGGCGTTTAAAGTGGGAAAAGGCACCAAAATCAAATTCTGGACTGATCTTTGGAGTGGGTGTACAGTGCTGTCTCAAAGATTCCTGCATCTTTATGCTATGGTTGTGCACAAGAATGCCACGGTGGAAGAGATGTGGGACCAGAATTTCGGCCAAGGTGGCTTGAATTTAAGGTTCCTTAGGGACTTTAATGATTGGAAATTGGACATGGTTGGCAATTTGCTTCTTGATTTGAGGGGTCATAGGATTACTATGAAGGAAGACTCGGTTTTTTGGATGGAAGGAAGGAAGAAACGGGCAGTTTAGTGTCAAGAAAGTGTACAGCCTGTTGGCAAGCCCCATTGCTGCCGTTTTTCCAAAAAGTAATGTTTGGGTGGATAGAATTCCAACCAAAATTGCGTTTTTTGCGTGGGAAGCCACTTGAGGGAAGGTGCTTACTCTTGATAAGCTTCAGAAAAGAGGGTGGCAGCTTCCTAATTGTTGTTTCTTATGTGGGTGCGAAAAGGAAACGATAAATCATATTCTAATACATTGTACAGTGGCCAGAGTGCTGTGGGATATTGTTCTTGGTCTGTTTGGTGTTCAGTGGGTTTTTCCAGAAAATGTAAAGGAGGTTTTATTTAGTTGGAGGGGCTCTTTTGTGGGGAAAAAAAGGAAAAAGATTTGGAAATTCATTCCGTTGTACATTTTTTGGACAGTTTGGAAAGAGAGGAATAGACTAGCTTTAAGGAGGGGGGATATTAGCAATTCAGAAGCTTAAAAATTTTTTGTTTGTAATTTATGGGGTTGGGCTAAACTGTATATTGGAGAGGGGTCGCTCTCCCTTATAAGCTTTTTGGAATGGTTAACTTCTAGTTAACGGTTGGTGAGTTTTGCTTATCTTTTTTTGTTGCGAGGCCTTAGCTGCCTTGTATACTCTCTGTATGCTTTGTGGCCTTTTTGCCTCTTGTTAATACATGATGCGTTTATCTATAAAAAAAAAAAAAAATTGTCGTATCACAGATGTGTCACAACTGTGATACAATTGTATTTCAGCTGCTATGGTTGTATTTCCTATTCTGATTTTATTTCTTGATTTTATGAGAGACTCTCTCTCCTAAACTCAAGAATTAGATTTCTTTTTTAAGGAGATGGCATCAGCCATTCATGTATAAATATCGATACAATAATCAGTTTGAAAATAAGAGAAAAATAAAGAAGTATTTTTTTCTCCCTCAAATTTCTTCATAGGATAATCAAATTCTAGTTTTTCAAGAAAAATAATTTTTTTTCTTCATTTCATTCATTTTGGAGATATAAAATGTTTGTTGGAATGTATCTACATAAAATAAACAATCATAATGTTTGTTGGAACGTATTCATATAAAATGTTTTTCCAACTTTTTCCTTTATAAAACAAACAATTAATGAAATTCATAAAAGGCCTATAGGTTATGATTTTAGTTTTTCATTTATCTTAAATAAGCAATGAGTTTTACAAAGGACCCGAAGGTAATGAACAAAAGTACATGAGATCATATTTTTTCACAATAAAGAATATTTTTCCAATAATTAATTTGATCCCCGGCACCTAAGGGTCTTCCTCTCATTGTTATTTAGCTTGACTAATATCCGGTGTGTAAGCCATAAGGCTTAGTTTTAGAGAGGAGAAGAGAATTGTTTCAATTTCTATTTTATAGAGGTGTGTTAATACTCATGGAGGGCTGAGAGGTTTTATGTTGTATATCCTCATATGGGTTCTATACGGATATATAGGTCATTTTAGTGTTTTGAAAAGGGTTTAATCCTCCATTTTTTATATCAGTTTTTTATAAATTTTGGGAGGATTCCTCATCCTTCCAATGTACTTTCCTTTTTATGTTGTATATCCGTTAATACTCATGGAGGGTTAAGAGATTTTATGCTATATATCCTCATATGGTTCTATATGGATGTATAGGCCTTTTTAGTGTTTTGAAAAGGGTTTAATCCTCCATTTTCCTAATCAGTTTTTTTGTATCTCTCTCTCACTCTCTATATATGTGTGTGTGTGTGTGTGTGTGTGTGTGTGTGTGTGCGTGCTCGCATGTGTGTGTGTTTGGTCCCCACCATTGTTATGGATTACTAGAGAGTTTAATGCACTTATAAATCAATTGTATTTAAACATTTCACCTTACATAGATGGTTAAATAGTTAGGCAGCATTTGTTTCATTGTCTTAAATATTAATATACCTTAATTAAACTTAAATCTTAATAAAACTTAATATAGTTAATATTAAGTTGTTTGGTTTTATTAATGTTTGAATTCTATTAAGTATTAAATTCTTTATTTGTACTAATGTCCTAGTGTTGTTATGTGTTAAATAAATCATCTTTATCCTTACAAAAAATATTTATGTTTTTGTTATTTTATATAATTAACATAGGATATTTGAAGACTAATATTTTGAAAAGAAAAATAGTAATTTAGCATATTCCCAAATATCCCAAAATAACTCGATGAATTGCAATGATAGAAAAATTATAATAATGACTCATCTAAGTAGTTAGGAAATTGGTACAGAACAGTAATTAGGGTTTCAAATTATGTTTGGTTGTCAAGAAAATGTTCCAAATTTTTTTAGGTTAAATTTCATTGATTACGCAATAATTTCTACATGATACATATTTGGATCTATGAATTTAAGATTAAAATATGTTAAATTAATTCATCAATTTTTGGATTTCCGGTCAGGGTAATTAAAAACATTAATTAATTTGCAGAGTTCCAATTAGGGAAATTAAGAACATCAAATTCTAACTTTTTTATTTTTCAAAATTAATTGAAATTGTTGATTGTAGTAAATATTTAAAAAAGTGTGAATTATACTTTGGAGGAGAAAATGTATTTGAGTTGATGATAATTGATTTATTCCATTTTTAGTGTATTATAACTCTCACCTTTGAAAAAATGTAGTAAATTTATTTTTCATCCCAATTTTATGATTTTAATGTCGTTTTCTCCTGCAATTTATATTATATTAAACTATATATAGATATATATAATATTAAAAACAAAAAAGGTAGTTTGCCCCTGCAATTTTACCATACTAATACCCTTCAAGTCAGTAAGTAAATCAGCTAGGAGGAAAAAAATGAAGGCTTGATTTTAAATCAGTAGAACATATATTTAGTGATAAGGCATCCAAGTTAAATGAGACAACTTATAACAGGAAAAGGTCAAATTTATCCCAGAAATCTTACTGACCTGGTCATCATCCTATAACGGTTAATATACTCTTGTCCATAGCCACGTCGCTCCATCAGCTGCAAATAGAGTCCTATAAGGAGGCTTCTTGTAATTACTCATAAATTTTGGAAGTTTTCTAACGGTTTTCAGTGACATTTATTCCGTTGCAATCATATAAAAATAACACAAGCTTAAAGACTAAGCCACTCAGAGAGACATGAAAGGTCAACATTCTTCCATTTCAGAGATATCTTCACTTTTAGAGAGGGAAGTGAGAAAGGGAGAGAGAGAAGGGGGAGAGAGAATCGATTGCCTAATGTGGTAACAATTGATCAATTAGAGAAGACATTGTTAAATAGAAGCAGTCAATGTGTTTTAAATCACTAATGAAATTGCTGACTCCAACACATGTCCTCTCTCAAACTTTACCTGCTAGGAACTCTAAGAGCTCTAACATCCTTTCTTAAAAGACAAAACCCTCAAGTAAATCAAACTTTGCAACATCTTGGAGAATAGATGATTTCCTCTCACCTAGATCTCCAAACAAGATAATATTCCAAGACGTCAATTCAACTTTAACAAAGTTGGCTTTTGTATAAATTTATAACCTTCCTACCCTAATCCGAGCCTCATTTCACCATTTCCTTAGAATCTCCAAACCTAAGGTGAGATGAGTGCATGTATTCAAACCTGCAAGTCCTGGGGCCCCATCTGAGATTGCCACTCACCACAATAGGACGCAAGTCTAAATATGACTTCTGAGTCATATAAGGAGGTTTTCATCATTGGAAAACAAAAATCTGTAAAGCCATATACAAATTGAAGAAATTTTGACAATTGAAGAATTGTTTTCCTTGATCCTTATTCTCATCTTTAACTACCTGCATCAATTGTGCATACATTTATGCAAAACCATAAAAGCTCTATTTTCATATCCCAAAACCTATTTCTACCTTTAGGCCACCACCCAGACACCCAATACACTAAATTAGTTACTGTTAGGTGTTGATAGCCAAATAATAGGGTGACACCTAGCTATTACCAGCCAGCATGTGGCAAGGCAAAATTATCAAGGCAATTTGAAGTTCAGAAAACTATGGATCATTCATGAAATGAAATGTGGCCCACCAGGCATTTTACATAAAAATATGGCTAATAACCTATATTCCTCATGCATTTTGATGCTTAATACATGTCAGATCCTTGTTAGGGTTAAAGGATCTTGAGATATTCTAGAACCCAGTGGAGTGTTTTGCCTTTGTGGGTTGAATGGGGGCTAACTGAAATGGTTGAATGTCCTGAGCAAGTACCTTCCCATGCAGTCTTCTAAAAGGGGAGCAAATCAAACAACAGCATATATCCAATCTTAAATCTAATCGACCCTTGAGACATGTCAAAGCTCATTGGCTCATGCATGATCATCTTATCCTGAAGGAATCTCTTGGCAAACATTTCTTAACCTTTCCTATTAATTGGCATATCCTCAAAGAGGAGAGACCTTTTAGAAGAACAATTTCCAAAGCCTAAACAATTTCTTGGAAAAACTGAGGGAAAAAAGGAAAAGAGATCTTAGTAGAACCCTATTAAAAAGACCCAAAGAGATTGTAAGGTAGAGAACTCAAAGATGGTTCAGAACTATCCTTTTTCATTAAACCTAGCCACCTAAAAGCTTGAAAAACAGACTAGAAAATTCTTCATAATCCTTTGTCCTCTAGCTATTGCCACCCTAC
The DNA here is from genome assembly GCF_004353265.1 of Vitis riparia. Taxonomy (NCBI): domain Eukaryota; kingdom Viridiplantae; phylum Streptophyta; class Magnoliopsida; order Vitales; family Vitaceae; genus Vitis; species Vitis riparia. Next base: position 9,831,992 of record NC_048446.1, on the reverse strand, counting down.
ATATCATGCTCCATTCAATTGCCTCACTCTCCAGACAAGCCAAGTATTCTCAACTCTCCAAGTCATCTTATCACCTCACCATCAAAGAGCTACATCATCACTGTAGTGCTAGGTCATCATCTCCCCACACTCTTAAAATTAGCTGCTATATGTCAGCCTCCTCTAACAAAAGAACCCTTAATTCACCAGGAATTTCATAAAATTGTTTTTCAGAATTCCATTGACTATTTATGTTCAAAACCTTGTTGCATAAAACCCTAATAATTTTCTTCTATCTTTAAAATCATCAAAACCTTGGCATTCCCTAGTTCATAGATCTTAATTAAGTGATTGCAAACAGCATTATTCTAGAAGTTAAGAGTTGTTTTGAATCACCTCCCAACTTTGTTTCCACAAGCATTTGAATCTAACACAAAGGAAACGACCACAATATTATTGGTACATTGGGATATGCAATTTAAGACACAATTTTGTTTCATTCATTCTGACTTAGGATCTTTTGAGATTGTGTTTTACTTTCCATTGAAGACCCAAGTTTGCAGCATGATCAACCAAGATGACACTAGTATAGAAAGGTCCAAAAAAGGCAAATTAGGCTTAATAAAGCATGGTATAGACCAATGGTTTAAAAATTGCGCTAAAAGATTTTTAAAATTGTTTTAAAAATCTCCTCGAGCACTCTAGCACCAATGGTAGAATTCTCTAAAATTCTGGAGATTCATTTTTCCAATTTTTAAAAAGCTTTAGTTTTGGTAAAATTCCAAATCCAGCCCACCAGATTCTTTGGCCTATACCCTACCTAAAAAGGTTTTTGGTTTGATGCAAATCTTTTTAAAAACCTAATTTGTCTTCTCATTCCCGAAACTCTCATAGAAGATTGTTTTCGATTCTATTGGATTGAGAAGAAGATCTACATCCCCTCAAGCGCTAAGGTGAGATCCACTAGAAGCACATATGGTGCTGCATCACAGATTAAAAGTGTTGCGTAAGTGTTAGGGAGTAAGACATATGGATAGTTTTCCATAGGTAAAACTATGTATTGTACTTTCATATGATGGCTTAGTAATTTGAGATCTATAACCCCATGGTTTTTACATCTACATGTTGTGTAGGTGGTTTTCCACATAAAAAATCTTGTCTCTTTTGTGTTGATTATTCTTTGAGCTTCCCATAATTAAAAAGAGAGTTAAATAATTAAAGATATTAATTTTGGTTTAAAAAGGGTTCAAACACCTATTCACCCCCATCTAGATATTACTTAAACTAGATCTAATAACTTTCAATTGGTATCAGAACGGGAAAAATTATTAAAAATCAATTTTTTTTTCGATCCTACTAGATCTAGTTATGGAACAACAAAGGATAGGATCTTCCATTAATCATCTGCCCTATTTTGATGGTAATAACTATCCCCAATGGAAGGCCCGTATAGAATTGTTCTTGAAAATGAAAGGAGAACAAGTATGGAATTTAGATGGGGGCCACCATTAAAATTGAATGGAACTAGAAGAGCAATTAGAGAACTCAAGCATAAAAAAAGAATAAGACAAACTAGATAATGAGGGCAATGAGGCTAATGCTCGGGCTCTCTACAACATTTTTAATAGGGTTGATCCTAATGAACTTCGCAAGATAACCACATGTAAACGTGCTAAGGAAGCCTGTGAGACATTCTCTCAGTAACCCATGAGAGCACTGAGAGAAGATACTTGAGTCGAAAGTTATAAGAAAGATTTTAAGATCTCTCCTGAGAGATTTAGACCCAAGGACATGGTCATAGAGGAAAGCAAGGACATCAACTCTATGAGAGTTGATTAACTTGTAGGATCACTTCAGACCTATGAGTGTCCCTACTTTTTTTTAGATAAGTGAGCGCAAATATATTAAGGGGCGGAAAGCCACAAAGCATACAGGAAGTATATATAGCAGCCTAAGCAAAAACACATGAACAAAACACTCACCACCCCTTAAGGAACGGCAAGCCATTCCAAAAAACCTAAAAGCGAAGAGGACCCCTCTCCCATATACACCCTAACCCAACTCCACAAGTTACAAACAAAAGAATTTTTCAACTTCTGTATAGCTAGAGAGCCCCCCCTCTGAAAGCTAATCTATTTCTTTCCTTCCAAATCGTCTAAAAAATACACAACGGAATGGAAGTCCAAATCTTTTTCCTCTTTTTCCCCATAAAAGGGCCCCTCCAACTAAGTAACATCTCTTTGACTGTCTCAGGGAATACCCAATTAGCGCCAAACAAGACAAGGACAATCTCCCAGAGAACCCTTACAACTATACAGTGTAAAAGAATATGATTTACATTTTCCTCTTCACAACCACACAAAAAGCAACGATTTGGAAGATGCCAGCCCCGTCTTTGAAGCCTATCCAAAGTTAGGACCTTCTCCTAAGTAGCCTCCCAAGCAAAAAAAGCAACTTTGGTTGGGACCTTGTCCACCCAAATACTCTTTTTCGGGAAGGTGATGGCACTAGGGACTGTCAGCAGCTTGTAAGCATCTCTAATCCGAAAAACACCGTGTCCCCCTCCTTTCCATATCACTGAATTCTCTTCAGGAGAAATCCTCACGTCCCTCAACATATGAAACAACTCTCCTAAAGCGTCCAACTCCCAATCGTTAGAGTTTCTAGAGAGTCTTATATTCCAACCTCCTTGGCCAAGGCTAGAATCCCACATCTCATTTACCGAGGCGTTCCTTTGGGTCGCCAAGGCAAACAACTAAAGGAAAGTTTGGGACAGCGCCTCATTATCGCACCACTAATCAGTCCAGAAATTAACCTTGGTCCCCTCTCCCACCTTGAACTCTATATTATCCCAACACCAATACGACTCCTTCAAGATTTCCTTCCAAACCCCCACTCCAAACATTCTGCGAGCCTCATTAGTTCTCCAACCAAAACCCTCATAGTTATACTTCACCCCGATCACCTTCTTCCAAAGGATTTGTTTTTCAAAGGCAAATCTCCAAATCCATTTGCCCAACAAGGCCTTATTCAGGAGATCAATCTTCCGAATGCCTAGACCCCCTTTCTCCTTTTGGGTGCACACCACCTCCGAATTGATTAAATGGATTTTTCTTTCCAGGCTTCCCCCTCCCCAAAGAAAATCCCTTTGTAATTTTTCAAGCCTTTTTGTAACTAGCTTGGGCATTCGAAAGAGAGACAATTGGTAAACAGGTATACTGGCCAAAGTGCTCTTAATGAGGGTAATTCTCCCGCCCTTTGACAAATATTGTCTTTTCCAAAGGGCTAGCCTTCTTCTCATTCTTACTTCCACCCCGTTCCACATAGTCGTGGCCTTGTGATTGGCTCCAAGGGGCAGCCCCAAATAAACAGTAGGAAGGGCCCCCACTCTACACCCTATCTCCACAGCCAATTCGTCGATGTCTTCAACCTCCCCAACCGGAATTATTTCACTTTTAGCTAGGTTTATTTTAAGACCAGAGGCTGCCTCAAACCACGCCAAAATCCAGCTTAGATAGGTAAGGTGATCTTGCCTTGCTTCACAGAAGATAATAGTGTCATCAGCAAATAGTAAATGGGACACATTCATCTCCATCCCCCCCCCCCCCCCCCCCCCTTCCTCGAAGACTACAGCCGGAAATGAATCCCCCATCAACAGCCCTTCTTAAAAGCGCACTTAGCACTTCCATACCCAACACAAAAAGGTAGGGAGAGAGTGGATCTCCTTGGCGCAACCCCCTGGAATTGGAAAAATAACCTGCTGGCACCCCATTAACCAGAATAGAAAAATTTGCAGTTGAAATACACCACCATATCCACTCCATCCAACGAGCTCCAAAACCCATCTTGTGCATGACCTTCATGAGGGAACTTCCAATTAATGCTATTATAAGCTTTTTCAATATCCAATTTACAAATCAACCCTTTCTCTTTACATTTATGCCAGAAGTCAATCACCTCATTGGCTATGAGCGAGACATCCAAAATCTGTCTTCCCTTCACAAAAGCATTTTGGTCCGCAGAGACCACCTTGTCTAAAACCTTCTTCGGCCTATTGGCCAACACTTTGGCCAAGAGCTTATACAATCCCCCTAGCAGACTAATGGGCCTGAAATCCCCAAGGTCATCAACCCCCCCTTTCTTGGGGATGAGGACTAGGAAGATAGAATTGAGACTCTTAGCAAAGGACTTCTCCTCAAAAAACTCCTTGAACATATCCACAATCTCCTCCTTCACGAAGTCCCAACAAGATTGCCAAAAGGCCACCATGAATCCATCCGGGCCTAAAGCCTTATCTCCATTCATTCCCATCAGAGCAACATGAATCTCTTCCTCAGTGAATGGTTGTTCCAAGCCTTCAGCTTCAATATGGTTTAACCTTTGAAGATTCAGCCCCTCAATCTGGCACCCTCTTCCTTGCACAGTACACTTCTTCTTCTTCCCCCCCTCATAATTGACCAAACATTCAAGCTTTTTCAACTCCCTTTCGAATCTCGATTTCTCCAGCAGAACTTTGCTGTGAACTCTTTCCCTCCTCTTTCTAATTTTGACCAGGAACTCCAAGATATCTTTCTCTAATCCCTCTGTCGAGAATCCCAAAAACTTACTGAACCTAGCCAAATCACTTTCCTCCCAGCTTGCTTCCACCCATCCTCTTTCTTCTTGTGGCATAGACCGGGCAAGGCACAAAGCCTCTTTGCTCTCTTCCATGCTGTCATTATTGACCTCTATCAATTCCCAACACTTCCCTTCTTCCTGCTCTATAGACCCAGAACCGTTGCACGGTCTATGAGTAACCCCCTGGGTTATGTCCAAGATAGCCCTAGAAAGGTCATAAAACTCCCCCAAAGGAGTCCGACCAAAAATAGAAGAGGGGGAATAAGGAGGATCAGAAACCACCATTCCAAAGGAGGAAGGGGCGTTTTCATACCTTGCAACTTCCTCCAACATAGCACAGTTAGTCTTAGAGGTCCCCTCCGACTGAGTCTCCTCCTCAGAAAGCCTTCGCAGACCATCCTTCACCCAGAAAGGGGAAATACCAGCGTCTAAGCCCCTTATTGGGCTTTGGCCACTTACCAAAGCAGGATGGGCCTCCTCCACCTGGGCCCTAACCATAACTAAAGGAGATGGTCCTCAATTGTCCAGCCTAACCCTCACAGGAAGCCCCAAAGTCTTGGCCCGCTCAGTGGACTTCCAAAGCGACAACCCAGGATTAAACGGCCCATTTACATTTGGGAGGTCCGATAGAGGAGTGAGCCCAATGGGCTCAGAAACCTTAGACCGCCGAGAGGGCTCTGCTAGGCCCAACAATGCAAGCCCACCCGAACCTTGTGGCCCACCCGAAGGCCCGTCAACGCTCCGAATAGGGTCCATGACTTGCCCCGACCCGCTTGACTAACCCTGCGTCCCATCGGCAGGCAGCAACAGGGCCTCAAGCCTCGAACCTTCCTTCGCCTCCATCACGCGCTCGCTTGCGCGTGTACATGCTTCACCCCCAACCTCCTCTCCCGTTGCGACGGTCTTCCCTCTCTTACCTGCCGTCATCACTTTCATAACTGGCCTGACCTCCCACCATAGAGTTACCGAGTAGCATAGCTCTTCAACCCAGACCGCCACTGCATTGGGGAGTTCCTTGCCATTCCGCTTCACCAAAAGCCGAGCCCACTGTAACTCCTCCATTTTCTCCGTTTGGGAGTCGACTGCGAGAAATCCCCTGCACTCCTCCCCTATCCTCCTCAAAATGTCCCGCTCTCATAAGGAAAAGGGTAAGCCTACAACCCGCACCCAGGCTTCACTATTATTCTCCCTCTCCCTCAGGCATCCCGTCTCAGGCCTCCATTTCTCCAATCGAAGAAATATCCCCCCGACCGAGATACTTCCAAGTTTAGTGGCTTGCTTTACTTCTGTTAAAAGTTCAAACTCCATCAATACCTTGCCCCTCTCCATTTTTGCTAACCCTAGGTTGCCCTTCAGACTCCATATTTTCGCTAACTGGATCCCCCAACCTCTGAGGTCGTCCCCCTTTGCTACGCTAGGGTTCCATGTCCCAACCACACAGTGATCTAGTTTATTTAAGTTCCGACCCAATTCCTTCTTTGTGACCTCCACCCTTACTGTTGCTCTCTCTTTACCCCTCAACATATTGGTCACTTCTGCGAATGTCTTCGCCATGTTTGGCATCGAGCGTGGCCTTTCTTCCTTTTGGCTTGTCATTCCTCTGTCTGCACAGCCCAAACACCATAACGTCTCCACCATTGAGGCCCAACCACCCTTTGCTCCTCTTCCTTTGGGAATGAAGATGCTAAATCTCTTGCTCTCCAAATCCACAACACCCAGTCAGAGAAAGCAACCCCCTCTGTTATAGTCACGCACCAGAGAGTAAGCCCTCCCATTTTCCTGCCACTTTCTTACCCATTTAGCCGTCCTCACATCCTCAATGCTCAGAACCAGGCACTCGACGAATACCCCAAGACTCGCCGGTCCCAGCCTAATCCACGATGAAATCCCTCCTTTCCTTTCCACAATCGTGGCTTGCAGTCTGCCTCTCTTCTCCTCCACCTCAACCTCAAACGATTTCGATTCCACTCCAAAGCCACCCTTCTTAACACTCTTCCCAAGCCTCGCATGAACCTCGCCCTCCACAATCTCGGTCACTCTCGGGGAGTCTCGCACTCCTCCAACACTCTCACTCTCTCTCGTGCTCTTTCTCTCTCTAACCCTCTCTCTCTCCTCCATTGTCATTTAGAATCCTTAAAATTATGAGTGTCTCTACTTGATACTCAAAAGCCACAAGAAAACGCTTTTAAGTAAGGTTTTTAAGAATGATGGAAAAGAGATTGAAAACTTTAAGTTTGTAAGAATGGAAGCACTTACTTTAATGCTTAAATGAATTAAAGATACCATGAGATTTCAAAGAAGGCTCTTTACGAAACAAGACTCAAAGAAGGAAAAAAGAGTTGAAAATTCTTTTTAAGGAAAAGGAAAAGGGCTCCTCTAAGGGAAAAACAATTGAATGTTATAAATGTGGTGCGTTAGGACTTGTTTCTTCTAACCATCCTAGCCCTAAAGATGTTAAAACGTCTATACAAGCAACTTGGAGCAACACGGACTCAAATGAGAGCGATTCTTTGACCCCTAGAGACACTAGGTATGGTGAACAACACTACCTTGCTTCTATTACTTTAATTGGTTCTAATCATGATACTGATGGTGATTGTAGTAGTGAATTTAATCATAATACCTCCATAACTGAAAAGTGGTGTGAAGAGTATCAGTTTTATTGAAGAACTGCATCAAAGTTACTGTAGCTTATGAACCACAAAAAAACTAAGCTTGGTGTGTTCAATGAAGAAAAACCGATTCAATTTCTTAAGATTGAACATAAATCCCTTCTTGAGAAAAACAATGCTCTAACTCAAGAGATTAAACACCAAAATAAAGTAGGTTCTTCAAAAAATGAGATCATTCACCTTGGGACAAAAATCTTAAATGAAATAATTGACAAATGGAAGTCCTATGAAGATAAGAGAGGTCTTACCTACATGAACAAAAGCACTCTTGGGAATCAATAGGAATGAGGATCAAACCTCTAGGTTGGCATCAATGTTTGGTTACAACGTCTCTAACTGGCCTTTGTCCACTTAGGTCTTCCATCAGGTGGAAGAATAACTTCAATTCAATCCTATTTGTCTTATATTCCTAACTATTTCCTCTCTTTTTAAGATTTCATCATAAGTCATGTCTACAATTAAGAAATTGCAAAGGGATTTCTTTGGTCAAGGGTGGGAAAGGGTAAGAGAGACCACCTCATCAGCTAAGACCTAGTATGCAAGCCAAACACGAAAGGGGATTTGGGCTTTAGGAGGATTCTTTTTAAGGAATTGAGCCCTTTTAGGGAAAGAGCTTTAGAGGTTTCCAAGGAAAAGTTCTATTATTTGGCACTAGGTAATTCCAACAAATGGGATCCAACATTCTAGTCAAGTGGTCACACCAAACTCCCTAAAAGGCCATTGCTCAAATTTTTCATGATTTTTTTTCAGATTTACTCATTCTGTAGCAAGTGATGAGGTAAGAATTCATTTTTGAGAAGATTTGTGGCAGGGAATCAACCATTGTGTTCTCAATTTACTAGACTTTTCAGAGTTTTCATAGTTAGAAATCTTCCTATCTTAATTATCCTTAGTTTCTCTTCCCCTGTCCCTTGGAACTTAAATTTTTGTCATAACCCCAATGACTTGGAAATAAAGGATCTTAAAAGACTCATGTCCTTTCTAACCTATGTACAATTGTCACCATTTGTTCCAAAATAGTTTGGTCATTATCTTCCTTAGGCTTATTTTCATAAGTCTTTTTTCTTAGCCTTGTCCAATTACAATTTCTTTCTTTACAACTAAATTTCTATAGAAATCTAAAGTCTCGTCTAAAGTCAAAACCTTTGTTTGCCTAGTGGCACATAAGAAGGTAAGCACTAATGACATACTACAATGAGGAAGACCTTACAAAACTCTTAGCCTTAAATGGTGCATTTTATGCTCAAGGAATGGAGAAACAATAGACAATGGAGAAACAATAGACAATCTCTTTTTACATTACCCGATGACTTTAGGCCAATAGTAAAGGCTATTCAAAAATTATACAATTTGGATTTGGTTCCTCCTAAGACCACATGTGATATGAAGACCATCTCTTATATGGGTTTAGGGAGCTCCATCAGAGGCAAATCCCTTGTCTTTGGTTGATATGGTCTATGTGAAGAGAAAGAACCCTAGGGTTTTTGTGAACAAGTGGAGAACTTCAGAGACAATTTGGATCTAATTTATTTTTGTTCATCTTCAGTGCCTCTTTATACCATGGAATTCATGGGCATTCCTCTCAATGTTGTTTAACTTGACTGGAATTCAACGTGAGTCATAAGGGGTTTGAATAATGAGGAAAGGAGATTTGTTCTAGCCCTATCCAATCAAGATGATGGTATTCCTCATGGATATTAAGATGTATAAAACTTCATTCAATTGAGAGGTACTGTACTAATTTTTCTCTTATGGTTCTACATAAATGTACAAGTCTTACTAGTATATTGGAGTAGGTGAATCTTTCTTTTCTTTTCTTTTTTCTTTTGTTTAGCTTTTGTAAATTTGGGGAGGATTCCTCATCCTTATTGTGTAGTCACTCTATCCAGTTCTAATACATTCTTGTTTCTAATAAAAAATAAAATAAAATAAAAATAATAATAATAATAATAATAACACAAGTATTAAAAAAATGCAAAAAGATCGCAAGAGTATACAGGTAATATACAAGTAAAACAAGCAAAAAATAGAAAAGAGGGTATAGAAAAATACTCCCTCCCTCACCCAATACCCAACCACTCTATGAAATCAATCAAATGTGTATACCCATCACCTATATACATCCTAACCCACGTCGAGAAATGGTTTAGGAATAAACTTTTTAGCCTTTGATTAGACGATTCCTTACTATCAAAAAGTCTCCTATTTCTTTCCTTCCAAAGCATCCAAAAAATGCAAGTAGGGGCTGCTCTTCAAGCCTTATTATGCCTTTTCTCTATAAAAGTCTCCTTTCACCCTAGGAGGGATTCCATAACTGTCTCAAAAATAACCCACCGAACACCAAAAATGGAGAACCCATCTGCCATAGTAATCTCGCCTTGTCACAATGAAGAAGGATATGGTCTATGGTCTCTAACTCTGCTTTGCATAAAGCACATCTATTGGCCAAAGTCCACCCTCTTTTTTGAAGTTGGTCCAAAGTCAAAGACTTTCCCCAACAAACCTCCCAAGTGAAAAAACTCACCTTTGATGGAATCCAAGGGTTCCACACTATTTTTAAAGGGAACAGGGTTGTACAACCATTCTCTAACATAGAATAAAGCCCCTTAACAGAGAAAACCCCTTTGTTCCCACCCTTCCATACCACTCTATCCTCTTGTTCCCTTTTCACTAATCCTTGAAGTAAAGAAAGAAAGTGCTCCATGGCACCCAACTCCCAATCATTTAAGTTTCTAACAAAACGGAAATTCCAATTACCACCTTCTCCTCTATGCTCCCACAGATCAGCTACCCATGCCTCTTTGGAATTAGATAAGGCAAACAAGGACGGAAAAATCTCACATAACGGCTCCTCACTACACCACCTATCTTTCCAAAACTTCACCCTCCTCCCATTATCCACCACAAAGGAAATCATAGAATTAAAAAGCTCCCAATGCTTCTCAATCTCTTCCATACCCCAACTCCATAGGAATCTCTCACCACTCTTGCCCTCCACCCCCCTTCCTCCTCCCCAAACTTACCCTTAATGATTTTCTTCCATAAAGAATCTCCTTCACTTGCAAAATGCCAACACCACTTACAAAGAAGAGCCTTGTTGAACAACAAAAGAGAACGAACCTCAAGTCCTCCTGTTGACTTTGTCTTACAAACAATTGACCACTTGACTAAATGAACTTTCTCCTCTAAAGCCCCTCCTCCCCATAAAAAAAATCTCTCTGAATCTTCTCTAATCTCAATTTTACCAATCTAGGGATAGTGAACAAGGACATAAAATAGATTGGCAAACTGACTAAAGTGCTCCGAAGCAGAGTAAGTCTTCCCCCTTTTGAAAGGTAGTGTCTCTTCCATAACAAAAGCATCCTTTGAAAACGTTCTTCCACAACATCCCACACTGCCACAGACTTATAAGAGGCCCCCAAGGGGAGCCCTAGGTAAGAAGAGGGTAGTTTTCCCACCTTACAACCAATTTCTACAAGCCAACTCTTCCAACAAGTCCACCTCCCCTGCTGGGATCACCTTACTCTTTTCAAAATTGATTTTCAACCCCGACATGGCTTCAAACCACATAAGCAACCAACACAAGTGGGTAACTCACTCTTGAGAGGCCTCACAAAAAATAATAGTATCATCCGCAAAAAGGAGTTGAGAAATTTCCTCTCCATCACCCCCTCTTCCCTTAACCTAAAAACTCGAAATGAAACCACCCTCTTGAGCTTTCAAAATCATCCTACTAAGGGCATCCATAGCGATCACAAACAAGTAGGGAGAAATTGGGTCCCCTTGCCTCAAACCCCTAGAACTTTGAAAAAAATCCAAAAAGGGTTCCATTGATTAGAATAGAAAAGCTTGGAGAAGAGATACACCACTTTATCCACTTTATCCATTTGTGCCCAAACCCCATTTTAGCAAGGATTGCTACTAAGAAATCCCAATTTACATGGTCGTAAGCCTTTTCAATGTCAAGCTTGCATATTAAACCACTACCATTCTTCTTTAGCATTGAATCAATTACCTCATTTGCTATTAGCACTACATCCAAAGTTTGTCTTCCCTCCACAAAGACATTTTGAAAATCGGAAATCACCTTTCCCATTACTTTCTTCAGCCTATTGGCCAATACTTTTGTCAACCACTTATAGAGACTCCCCACCAAACTTATCGGCCTACAATCCTTGAGGTTGGCAGCCCCTTTCTTCTTGGGAATCAAAACCACAAAGGTCGTATTAAGGCTTTGAACAAATCTACCATGTTCATGGAACGTATTAAAAAAAATTCAACACATCGAATTTCACAAACTCCCAACTAAAACGCCAAAAAACCATCAAAAAGCCATTCGAGCCTGAAGCTTTGTCGCTATTCAATTCCAACAGTGCTCCCAGCACCTCCTCCTCCAAGAAAACCCCCTTTAAATTCGTCTCCTCCTCTTATTCCAACACCTCAAAAGATAACCCTTCAATATCAAGCCTCTAGCCCCCTTCTTCAGAGAAAAGAGATTTAAAAGCCCCCATTACTCCCTCTCTCATCTCCCTGTCACCTGTAAGCCATTCCCCATTCACTTTAATCTTGGCAATGAAGTTTTTCCTTCTGTGAGCATTAGTCATCTTATGAAAAAATTTAAAATTTCTATCCCCTTCCTTTAGTCATATTTCTCTTAATTTTTGTCTCCAAGAAACTTCTTCCATTAGAGCCCATTTTTTAAACTCCTCCCTCGCAAAATTTCTTGCTTCTACCTCGGTTGAAAATAAAACTCCTTCCCTTTCCTTTGCATCCTAGACAAGTTTAGGCGATTCCCTCTTAATCATCCCACTGAAATAGCTCTCCCAACCCTCAAACACTAGGAACCGATCCGATCTTGATTTTGAGCTATTGTTTTGACCTCCACACCAAGTAAAAGAGCCCCCTGCTAGTGGAAGGTCTCTTAATTCTAATTCATTGATAACATCTAAAGCCTCCTCATTTCCACATTCAACCTTGAGGTACTGGTATCCTCAACAAGAAATCTTACTACATTGAAATCACCTCCTACACACCACGGATCATTCCAAAGCCCCTTGATCGCCCCCAACTCCTCCCAAAGACCCTCTCTTTCCTTCCCGAAACAAGGCCCATATACCCCTGTAAACACCCACACAAAAGCATCCTCATAGTTCCTAAACCTGCAAAAGATAGAAAATTCTCCCACTTCCAAATCCAACAATTCTTAACACTCTAAAATCCCAAAACACCAAGATCCCTCCTGCAGCACCATTCACATTTACTGAACCCCACTTTAAGCAACTCCCCATACCTAGACTTCTAACAAGATTCATCGTCATTGTCTGAACCTTTGTTTCTTGCTAACAAACCAACTCTGCTCTCTAGGACCTAATCACTGACTTAATTAACTTCCTCTTCTCAGCATCATTTACCCTTCTCACATTCCAAGAAAGAATTTTAATAATCATTGACAAACTGACACCACAGCCCGTCTTTCCTTCCCCCTTCCTCCTCTTTTAGATATGTTAACATCATACTTAATAGAATTTTCCAACTTCTTAAATCCCCTCTCAAACTTCGAAGCAATCAAAACCTTTCTTCCTTTACCATACTCCCTTATCTTCACCTCTCTCCTCCACTTGATTTTTTTCATTAGCTTCAAGATTTCCTTTTCAAAACCCAAAGTCGACATGCCCAAACAATTGCTAAAAACTGCCAGAGAGCTTTCACTCCAATCATCAATCTTACTTCTCCCCTTCGGCGAAACTTCAACTACAAGAGAGGCCCCAGTCGTCTTTGTCTTCCGCCAAAACCATACACAGAGGGTTCACCTCCAAACCTTCAGCCTCATGGAGACTCCCTGACAACCCAGAAGCCCTCGATCTTCCAACCCCACAATCAGTCAACAACCCACCCTTAGACTGAGAAGGAGAAGAAGAAGAGCCCCTTAAACCCAAAAGAGAACCAAGGCTAGAGGAGGTACCTTGAAATCTCAACGCTTCTTCTAGCAACACACCATCAGCTGGGGCAGCCATCGAACCCGATTCCCCCTCTTTTTCACTTAAGGCAAAACCAAAGAACCTGTCCTTTAACCCCAGAGAGCCCTTTTTTAAAGTGGGTTCTTCCACACAGCCCACAAACAGCCCCGTGACAGGCCCAAAAGACTGTACAAGGTTGATTTGGAAAAGACATGAAACACAAAATTACTCTACACCTCCCGTCCATGTGGGCATGTATGTTTCTAGACCCATGTTGTATGCTAGTCCTATGTTCCTGACCAAGTTTGACATTAAGAAGCATGTTCATACATATCCAAAGTGAAAAATATAGTCAAACAATAAATAGCCTAATCGAAAGGTCATAATTACAGTGTTTCCAATTTAGGTTACTACATTCTTTTTTCTTATTTTCGTAAGTCTTTTTTTTTACCCTTATCCAATCCTAAAAACACAATTTCTTTCTTTACAACTAAATTGACTCAAAACCTAAGTAAAACCAAATCAAATAATATGAAAGAAAAGGGGCTAGGGAGAATGGCAACACTTATGCAGCAACAAATACAGCATACCTTAAATAGATTAGCTTCCAAATCAGATTGAGAGCTGCAGAACAATCAAAATAACATTACTTGAAGAAAATAAACCAGTGAACATACTAGATAAAATACTAATAATAAATATAAACTAACAAAGAAGAAGAAGAATGAGAGACAATGGCCTACACATCCAGAAGACTGTTGTCTATGAGCAGTTTTTTGAGTTCAAGAGCAATTTTAATGGCCACATGATTTGGGATCTGAAATCAACAAGTCATAATTACAAATTCAAACTCCACTCAGTAAAATATCATCTAGTTAAGCACAACTCATCAAAGCAAAAATTTTTAAATAAATAAATAAAAATGAAAATTAAATTTGTAAAAAGCCCATCCATCTTCACCCCGTTTTATCAATGGGGCACAAAGCAAATGAGGCATCTTGGTTAAAATTCATAACAGGAGACATAAAGAAAGAATACAACTCGTTCATTGCAATCAACTACATTTTAACTTTCTTATTCATAGAGCATCATATAGTGTAGCAAATTCCAAAGAAAATCCCAGTTTCATTAAAGACCCCACAAAGACGAATGACAAAAAGAAAAACTCAAGACAATCACCAAAGACTTGAATGCCTATGATTTAAGGAAGGATTCATACCTAGATAAAGCAAGCAGCAGAAAGGGATGTCCAGCCAATCACAACTATTTTATATTTAAGGCTTCATTGAGTTAAATTGATTTCAATGAAAAGAGTTTAAGCCAATGAAACCTTTTTATACTTAAACACACCTCACATATACAAAATTTTATTTTATTGATCAACAGAAAAAGCTTATTTAAAAGAAAAAAAAAAACAAAAAAAAGACGTAACAGACCAAATCTCATCATTCATACTTAGACTTGGTAAAGGCTTAGAAACTTTATAGTCTAAGACATGACAACAAGTTTTCAAGAAAAATATGTAGATACATACACATATATGCACATATAGATTTCTTTAATGGGTACTTCAGTACTCTTCTCTTTGCTCACAAAATTTTCCTATTACCATTCTTCTCTTCATTTTCAAAAACAGCCTACCACTACGCTGCTTTCATTTTCAAAAATTGCCCCTTCAAAAATATCAAGACCCCTTGCTAATTGAATGAAAATACCTTCAGCAACTAGTCACCACCCAGAGCTTAGACACAGAATCAAACCAAACCAAATGCATACCATGTGGCACAAACCACGCAGATACATACATAATAGAATGTAAATATATACATGAATTTGAACAATGGGGGCAAAAATTTGAACAACTATATAATTCAACAGATTGAACCATACATCGGAAATAAACCAAATTGATCTACATATTTACAAAAACCAGAGGAAAAAGAACCAGTTACAAATTATGATGAAGGTGAGGAAATTTTGAATCGGAAATGATCGTACCTTAGTGACAGTCAACATTCTGCTAAGCAAAAATCTGGAGAGGACGTAGTAGTGATCAGCATTATCACCCAACCACACCTTCACCTGAAAAGACAATAGAAAAACAGACAAAGAAAATAAGAGAGGGCACTTGGTTAAGAAAAAATGATGAAGAATTGATTTTCTTTTTACCCTGGGTTTTCTGGGGAACTAAACCAGGTACCTTGACGAAATCGTATTTGGAGGAAGCGTTCCGGGTGGAGAATCGAACAGGTGGGAGAGAGGAATCAGAGATGTCTTCTTCTGGGGTGTTAGGGTTTGGAACTGCCACTCCTTTGTCCTTCTTCATCCCCCTCCGCTGTCCTCCCTCTGAGTCGAGCTGTAAATGGGAAGCCAGCGTTTTATCTCTGTTTATTTGGTTAAATGGATGGCATAATCCACGAAACCTTTTCATTTTCTTGACCAAAAAAATATCCTTTTAACAAAAATACCTTCATTTATTAAAACTAATATTTATGTGAAAAATGCTTTTACTTATCAAATTCAAATACAAAAGTAATTAGATTTATAAATTTAAATTATTTGGTTCTTTTTAATCAATTAATTTTTATTTTTTAATTTCTAATCATTCCAATCCTAGCCTAGCCTAAGCCTAACTCATGATCACAAGAATGATTGAAAACTTTTGTGGGAAAAATCTGACCTATGACAAGTACCTCTTTCGGGTATCATGATGGATGGTTCTTTTCGGTGTTATTAGGTTTTGTACACGTGGAAGGTTAAACAATAAAGGGAAACTTGTGTTTTAGGACCCTTATTTATAAAAAAATATGATATTCAAACCCCAAGTTTTTGAAATATGGAAAGCAATCATTAATGGGCAAAATAATATGAGATTTGTGCACTTTGTGTTGAGTCAATTTTATCTACCCAAATTGCACTCGATGTCTTATGCATCAACAGCCAAATAGCCTCCACGTCATACTTTTAAAAAAAATTGTGAAAATTGATAATTTCATAAAGGCTATCCCTTTCTCTCTCTCTCATTTTAGCAAAAAAAAACCTTAAGTCAAGCGACATCTAACTTTGTTCTAAAAAATATCCATAGCCCTAATTTGCATTTTAGTTTGTCAACAACCAAATCTAATATTTTCCCTAAGCCGAAATCTCAAAAACTTGCCATTTCAGAAGGTCATTTCAAATCTAAATCGGTCAAAACCTTCACGTCCAACAAACCTAACTAATACCCATCTTCCCCAATTCTCATACTTTTCTGTTTTTCTCTTAACAACCTGATTAGTTGACATGTTTGTCTCTGAACGTATGGAGTAGCTGAAGCTGATATCCATCTTCCCAATACGTTGAAGTAAACCGAACGGGAGACATATCTTGTTTTTGCATCATCAAAGTTGGAATTTCGTTAAGGTTTCTCGAAACAGAATTGGAGTTTTCCCTCTTGTGTGTGTTTTTCAATTAATCAATCACATGTGAGTTTTCATTTACGGGTTTGTTTGGATGGTGCGAGCATCTTAGGGTTTGAAGTGTTTTATTTTGGGGTTTTATATTTAGCTTCATTTTCTATAGAATGAAATATAGGATAAATTATTTTTGGTTAAAGATATGTTCATATTTAGATAAAATAGATTATTATTATTATTATAATTTATTTTTTAATATTTTTTTTGCTTTCCAAGAATTCTGTTGTCGTCAGATTTTAGGGAAATTGGTTCATCTGTATTACTACTAGTCGATGGAAATTTTCTTTCAATTTTAATGGTATATATGAGAGTTACTACTAGCAACTAAACAAGTTATTTGCTTGGTCGTTTGTCATTGTTATTGCTTTACTAAATTTGAATACCGATTTCATTGTGTGTATATTGTTATTGTTATTATTTTATGAATTTGATTTGAGACATGATAAAATGATAACAGTAAGCATGTAAAAGATGAATGTTGATTACAAATTTGGGATGAAAAAGAAGTGACAACTTTGTGAAGTGTTGGTCATGCCTTAATTTATTTGCATATTTTATTTATTTTTGAATCGTTTAATGCGTTGTTGAGGTAAAAATTGGTACGTATTTTTTCTAAGTTATGTTTTTGGGACCATATTGCATTCCTAAGTCTTTAAATTTGAGATGAGTGTAGTTTTGTATTTGTCTTTTTATGAGTGGAAAATTGTATGGTATCTTTGTCAGAAAATTATTTCTGAAAACACTAACCAAACAGTATCTTTGCTTTGTGGGAAGTAAATGTTGATGACATGAACAAACTAATGATGGTTTATTAGGGGCAGTGATCATAATTATGGCTTTAATATATTCCACATGTGTTGCTATAATGTACAGTGAAAAAAAAAAAAAAAGATGTTGGAGACTTGTTTTTGGGATAGGCAGATCTTACAAGATGTAGAAGGCAAAAGGATTGAGACCACTAACTAAGGCATCCTTCAAATGAGAGTCTATACAGCTCAAACAAAATTTAGCCCTCAATTTGTCAGAAAATGAAATCAAACTGGACAAATCGATAAGACCTCTAAAGCCATGTAAATTTATTAAGTAAATTACTAAGTTAAAGATATAGCGTAGTGGTATGATAGCCAGATATACAAGGAGGTCTCCACAAAGTGGCAAACAATTTCTAAACTATTTGATACAAAATACATCTTTCTCCCTTGCCTTTTTAGGGGTAAACAGTGTTGGAAACATGTCAAGCACTGAAATTAATGCAAGTACAAATTTGAGTCATCAATAGGAAACTAAGGAAATAACCAATGAGACATCAGGAAATACCTGAAAATAACGTTCCTATTTGGGGAGCAGAAAGCCTTGATGTGCTCAACATCTGGCAAAGAGCAAACAACAAGAACAAATGAAAAATATCCCAAAATGCAAGGCAGCCTTCGTGGCATCTTTGTGGGGTAAAAAAATGTGGTTGTCTTTCTCTAAGTACAGGTTAGAAGCTTAAGTGTTCCATTAGCTGCAAAACCTAACACTAAGTTAAGCATATGAATCAACATTCATTGGCACAGGCCTTAGCATTTGGTCTGTAAAACCTAGTGGTGAAAGGATCGAGTCGAACCCACAACAGACAAAATAGGGTTGCTAAAATTAGAGACCATAGTATGACTACGGTGGGAATATTGTGCTTCTGAACTAATAATCCCTTCTAGAATGGGTATAGGTGAACAATCACATTGGATGAGAAAAACAGTGGCCTAAAAGACCTATAGCCATGGACAACTATTGAAAAGATCATAGAAACAACGACCCACAAGTTGATGAGAATCAATGTTGTTGGCAGGATCAGAAGTGATGTCCATTTGAATTTATAAAACTCGATGGCACTATTTTCATCATGTGTCCTCATCAATGTGCTTGACCTTGTATTTAAGCCTAGCATGACCTTAAACAAACCTTGGAAAATAGCAAATAAATTGGAAGATAGATCAGCAATCACCCAAAATTGTTGATTTCTCCACCACTCTTGAAGACTTACACCACTCCACCTACGCTCGAGAAACCCATGTGCGAAAATAGACAATACGACAACCATGAACCAGATGCTTGCCTCATAAGTAATCTGCAAATTAATAATAAGAGGAAAGCATGGTGAGGCATGGTTTGGCCTATGCAACCTCCCTTGAAGCATCTCAAATACTAGTTGCTTTCCCTATTTTTGGAAGATGAAACCCTTGTAGATTTTATTTAAACTAAAATTCACAAGTACAACAGTTCATTTCAAGTGCTAGTGGAAGTATATGGCTAAAATCAAGGCCTAAAGTAATATCCTATCTAAAGAGGAAGTTATAATATACCTTAATAGACTGCTAGAAACCTAAAAATTATTGGAAATGAAACGAAAATCATTTGAAGACAAGTTGGACTTTGAATGGAAATTGAATGGCTCACTATGAAAACAATGTATCTGAAGGTGCATAGCCATCAATAGAAAAGTCATAAACGTGATTGTGAAAAAATAAAATAAAATCATCAGAAAGAATGACCTTCTTATATGAAATTGATCTATCCCTTCTAAACCTGGATTAAACACAAACAATGTTATGCTTTGTGCTTAATGGTTTGTTGTATCTTATTGTTACTTTTGTCAATCGTTGCGGTTTGTAGATGTTTATGATAACCATTATGTTCATTATGGCAATAAGAAATGGTCAATATTGAAATGGGTCCGAAAAATAATCTTCTAATTTTATTGTTTCTTTTATTTCCATCAACGTAAGTTTGTCTAAAGTAATCATTGCTTTGTGCTTAGGTACTTTCATTTATATTGGAATGAGATGACTATGTTATGTAGAGCATAGAAGCAAAATTTAATCTATGAGATAACAGTGTGTTTGATGATAATTTTTTTTTCCTTCTATTCAGCCTAACAGAAGTATAGGCAGGTCATAGGAGAATAATAAGGATAATTGGATGCATGTTTCCATGGTAGCAATTTAAAGTGCTTCTGGAAATTTTACAATAATTTGTAATCTGAACCCCACGAAATGTGTAATGGAATTATGATGGACAGACATTTAATAGTAGGGCATGTCATGTAGTTGTTAATGGTGATAAAAAGCTTTATATAGTTGTCCAATTGGTGCATTGGAAATATTCCTATGCATGAATATTTACCTATGCAAAATATACATAAAGCATAAACAGGTTCTTGAGGATGGATGATGTTCATACACGACCGAAGTAACAAAACTAAGATAAATTGTTAGAATATTATTTTGTATTTAGAGGTAACACGTTTGAGTTATAAAAAGCTTCCATTACTTCCTATATTGTTGTTAATATTTATCGAGTAATTGACGGCTTACTTACCAAGGAATTTGAGTTAGGTTATAATTAACTGTGTTGAAAACTAAAAATTAGTTAAACATAAACGAACAATTGAAAAATCAAACTAAAATTTCGAACAGAATGTGCGAGCTTGGCATCAATTTGGTAAATCAGTAGAAAAATGGTTATCGCTTAGTATTAAAATTACAATTAGAGCCCACTTTGCATTGATTATACTGAAAGAGTTTTTTTTTTTTTTTTGCAGAGTTTCATTAGGCAATGTTGATGTGAATAACACTTATATGAGAATCAGGAAAATGATTCTAATAATGTTGTATAAAATATGTTGTATAAATATGCAAATATTTTTATTAGTAATAAATCACAACAAAGGACATACAATTGTAATAACGAAAACGACAATAGTATGAAAAACAAAAAACTTTTTATTATAACACAATATAATATGAAAAACTCCTTTAGAGTATCTAGTTTTTTAGCTTTTTGTGAGCCAATCAGGCAGAAATGCAAGCAGATCGGGAGTAGAAGATGTTAGAGTGACAAAAATAATTGGAAGCTACTATCAAGGTTCATAGAGAAGATGACTTTGCATTTTGGCTTGTAATGACGATCTAGAAATTACTTGGCAGCGACATACCTAATAAAAAAGCAATTAACATTGGTTAAAGAAAGTTGCAAGGACAACAAGGGGACAAAAAATGAAACAAGGAAACCCAACAAATGTGGAGTTCAAACCAAAATGTGCATATATGGAAAAAAAATTTCACAGTGGTGTATACCACATATATGTGTTATCGTATAAAATTATGTCATCATTATAGTACCAAATCATTGTATACATATCTTTATAGTAATAGAGAGATGTGGATGAAAATCTATATACAGGGACTACAGGCCATCAAAATTGGTTAGTCCATAATGCTTGGACATATATCTTTGTTAGTGTGAAATTATGATGGAATTGAATGTCAAGTGTTGGTCTTATGGATCAGGAATGTGCTACCTAGGATTGATAAACAACAAAAGTAAGGTAGTAGTCGTAAGGTTAACTAGGGTAGTCCCTAAGATGCAGGCAGATAGTACTCGTAAGGTTAAATAAGGTAGTACTTTAGACACATTAAGGTAGTACCTTAGGCACATTAAGGTAGTACCTTAGGCACATTAAGGTAGTACCTTAGGCACATTAAGGTAGTACCTTAGGCACATTAAGGTAGTACCTTAGGCACATTCAGGTAGTACCTTAGCCACATCAAGGTTGTAACTCAGATGCCATAAGGTATTACTAGGGGTGAAAAAGATGGCTAACCTATTGCAACATAACAATGCCATTCTCAATGAAGGAAATTGTCTATTCAGTGTAATTGCTTCATTTTTTATAAACTAGGTGGAAATTGAATGCCAAAGCATACATACTAAGGTTGACCATGGTTGTATGTTGGAATCACAAATTAACTACACTTTGGGAAACAAAGCCAATAGGAAAGTTGTGCTTGGTTGCACGATTCAGGTATTGAATTGTGGAGAGAAAGTGTTATAGTAAGGCAGTACCTAAGGGACATTTAGGTAGTACCTATGATACGTTGAGATAGTACCTAGGGTACATTAAGATAGTACCTTCAAACTATTATGAGTATATAACGTACGAAGTGACTAACCAATTAACAGAAAGTAATGCCATTATCGAATCTGTAATGGAATGAAAGAAATGTGTCTTCAGTTCAAAAGTGCAACATTTCTTCAGCATGCAATAAGGACAATAACCAATTCGCCCTTACTACATAACGAGTAGTGAGATAGCACCTATGATGCATTAAGGTTGAACCTAAAGTGCATGATGATATTCAGTGAAGTGTATTGGGGTAGTACCTAATGCACACATTCTAAATAATAAATTATTTGTAAATAATGTCATGGACAATTTAGGACATTGTGTAGTTAGGGAAGATGTTGGACAAATATTAATTCATTGTCAAATTAGGATGGAATTGAATGTCAAGCGTAGGACCTATGGTTAAGGAAGGTGCTACCTAAGAATGATAAACAACCCAAGGTTCATGAACTCACTACCTAAGCTCCATTAAGTGAATAACTAAGGTTCACAATGGTAGTCCCTAAGTTGCAGTAAGGTAGTACAATTAATATTCATTAGGGTACTCCCTAAGCTCCAGTAAGGTAGTAGTCGTAAGGTTAACTAGGGTAGTCCTTAAGATGCAGGCAGATAGTACTCGTAAGGTTAAATAAGGTAGTACTTTAGACACATTAAGGTAGTACCTTAGGCACATTCAGGTAGTACCTTAACCACATCAAGGTTGTAACTCAGATGCCATAAGGTATTACCAGAGGTGAAAAGGATGGCTAACCTATTGCAACATAACAACGCTATTCTCAATTAAGGAAATTGTCTATTCAGTTTAATTGCTTGGTTTTTTTTTCTTAAACTAGGTGAAAATTGAATGTCGAAGCATACATACTAAGGTTGACCATGGTAGTACGTTGGATTCACAAATTAACTACTGATTGGGAAACAAAGTTGTAGGAAAGTTGTGCTCGGTTGCACAATTCAGGTACTGAACTATGGAGAAAGTGTTATAATAAGGTCCTAAGGGACATTTAGGTAGTACCTATGATACATTGAGATAGTACCTAGGGTACATTAAGATAGTACCTTCACACTATTATGAGTAGATAATGTACAAAGTGACTAACCAATTAAGACAAAGTAATGCCATTATCGAATTTGTAATGGAATGAAAGAAATATGTCTTTAGTTCGAAAGTGCAACATTTCTCCAACGTGCAATAAGGACAATAACCAATTGGACCTTACTACATAAAGAGTAGTGAGATGGCACCTATGATGCATTAAGGTTGAACCTCAAGTGGATGACAATAGTAAGTGAAGTGCATTAGGGTAGTACCTAAGGAGAACATTCTAAAAAATAAATTATTTTTAACTAATGCCAAGGATAATTCAGAACATTGTGTACTGAGGGAAGATGTTGGACATATATCCATTCAGCGTCAGATTAGGATGAATTTGAATGTCAAGCGTAGGTCCTATGGTTGAGGAAAGTGCTACCTAGGATTGATGAACAACCCAAGGTTCACGAACTCACGACCTAAGCTTCATTAAGTTAATAACTAAGGTTGACAACAGTAGTCCTTAAGTTGCAGTAAGGTAGTACTCCTAAGGTTCAATAGGGTAGTCCATAAGCTGTAGTCAGGAAGTACTCCTAAGGTTCACTAAGGTAGTACTTAAGTTACATTAAGGTAGTACCTTAGGCACATTAAAGTAATACCTTAGGCACATTAAAGTAGTACCTTAGGCACATTAAACTAGTACCTTTGCCACTTTAAGGTGGTGCCTTAGCGACATTAAGGTAGTTAATCAGGTGCAATAAGGTATGAACTAAGGTGAACGGGATGCATAACCTATTACAACATAACAATGTCATGCTCAATCAAAGAAACTATCATTTTCAACCAAATGGCTTGGTTATGTATCAAACTAGGATGAAATTGAATGACAAAAATACATCCTATGATTGACCATAGTTGTACCTAGAATTCACAAAGTAACTATAGAGTGTTTATGAAGCTAGTACCTAAGTTGTGTTGGGGTGCATCGTTAAGGTTCCGAAATGTGGAGACAATGTGGTACAGTCAGATAGTACCTAAGGGACATTAAGGTAGTACCTAAAGTTTATTACCATAGTACCTAAGGGTTACTAAGGTAGTACCTAAGGCTCAGTCAAGCAGTGCTTACATCTAAGGTGAACAAACTCATAAAAATTGCAAAACATGATGCCAATGCACGTTGCAAAGGTTCACAAAGGTTACAAGCCAAGGTGTGCTAAGGTATAAGACCATAAATAGCCTCATGACTTCACATAGAGCATGTAGGATGTGTTTGACATATGGGAATTGGATTGGAAATGGAGTTGAATCATAATAATATATAGAAGAGATGAATCAAAATTCTAGTAGGGGTCAGAGTAGGTTCCCATCAAAATGAATACATCATTCATATTCTCATATTATAAAACAATCTAAACTAATTAATGAATGGAAAATGTCATTGCTTCCCGTTTCTCATTCTTTGTTCTTCCTTTACAAACATTACCTTATATTGTTACTCAAGCATTATTGGATTCATATTTCACGACATTCATGCTACAACAAAAACAATAGAGTATCATATTTTCTTCATTCTATCTAACAATAACCTTTGTAACACATCATGGAAGTTACCTTTGGTACAATATTCACATTTCCAAATACACCAATGTCGAAATGATAAACAAGACACGGATCGAGCCTGCAAGCATGTGGTCCAAAATCCACATACGCGTGAAGCTATCACCTCACCTTTGCACACATATTTCGGAGTCTAACAACCACTCCACAATCGCTGATGTACTACATTAAAAAAATTAAACAAACAAACAAAACACCACTAAATACAAATTAATTACCTTAAGATTTTAGTGGGGGTTATGCCAAAATGCAACCCAATCAGACGAAGAGAAGATTTCTTCTTCACGAAGCCAATATTTCACACTTGTCGTTTTCATTCGGGTTCACTCAGTTCAACCAGAATTTGAATCACATTGTTGCTTCCTCAAACCCTCTTTTTAACTGAACGTTGTTACCATGAAGTGCTTCATTTGCTTCTTCAGAAACTGCACAACAGCGAAAAATGTAGATTCAGGTTTTCGATTGAAGGTTTCTTATCAGAAATGTGCCACATTTTGCAAATTTAAACATGGTTTTCGATTCATGGTTTCTTCATGAAGTGTGTAAAATTTTGCAAATATAAACACGGTCTCCTCTCTAGCTAGCTACGGACATCAAAACGAAGGAGAAAAATGTTCTCAAACTTTGAAAAGACGAAGATAGGGAAATTTCAGTCTTGGTATCAGTTGGGTTTGTTGGACATGAAGGTTATGGCCGATTCATATTTCAAATGACCTTTTGAAATGTCAAGTTTTTGAGATTCCGACTTAGGGAAAATCTCAAATTTGGTTGCTGACAAACTAAAATGTAGATTTAGGGCTACGGGAGTTTTTCAGAAGAAAGTTAGATGTCCATTCCAGTTTCAGCTCAAGGTTTTTTTTTTGGCTAAAATGAGAGAGAGAGAGAGAGAAAAGGGGACAACCAAATGTTCAGATTTGGGAGAGGCAAATTAAGGATGGAAAACTATCAGATTTGGGAATTTTTTCCAATTCAAACAGAGAATTGGTTTTTTTTTTTTTTTTTTTTTCCAGTTCTTTGTCGGGTCGGGTGATTTTTTTTGAAATGATCAAATTTCACAATTTTTGTCTTTTTAAATGTGACGTGGAGACTATTTGGCATTGAGGACAATTTGGCTAGATAAAATTGACTCACCGCAGAGTGCACAAATCTCATATTATTTTGCCCATTAATGATTGTTTTCCATATTTCAAAAACTTGGAGTTTGAATATCATATTTTTTTTTATAAATAAGGGCCCTAAAATACAAGTTTCCCAAGAATAAAATTATATATATATATATATATATATTAATTATTTAGTAAAAATCATAAGATAATAACTTACAAAAAAAAAATAATTAATTTAATGTTTGTGCCAAAAGCAAATTCTAACATTGAGATCCTTTTATCCATATGTCTCAATATCTAAATTATGCAATAAAAAAATAGATATCAAATTTTAAAATGTTTTAATTTATTTTTATCAAATATAATCATAATTTAAAAAATTATATTTAATTAAATTTGTTTTGTATTATTTAATAAAAAAATTATACGTACTTCATGGGTTTTGTGCAATACTACTTCACAAAAATTAGATTTATAAAAAATATAAAATTAATTAGGGAATACATATAACATTTCAAACACGAGATATATAATTTTAAAACCAAGTAAAATCATGCATTATAAGATCATTCAGCTTTTAGATTGGAATTGTTGCATCATATCTATTACGACGACTCAAATATCCAACCTCTGGAATAGCACTACTATAAGAGCCTTTCCATACTTTTTTTTTTTTTTTTTAGGTGAATCCTCTATTTATAGGGACCTAAGGCAAGTAGAAACATAGGTGACTCGTCACTAGGTGTCGATCAAAGGGAAGTGATTAGTGTCTCCCTTATTCCATAGAGATGACATGTGACACGTGCTTAATCCTTGCAGCTACTTGATAGGTTGATTTGAGCCAAAATATGTGCTCTAATGACACATATTTGATATTATTTGTGCACCAAAGGACACTCAAATCACCCAACTTGACCTAAATCGAATCTAAGGCACTAGCCATGAGTTTAACTTATATTTTAGAAATTTAAATCAGGTTCAAGGGAAAAAAAGGGCGCAAGTTGAATCACTTTAAATTTTAAAAGATCAAG
Organism: Vitis riparia; assembly: GCF_004353265.1. Lineage (NCBI taxonomy): Eukaryota > Viridiplantae > Streptophyta > Magnoliopsida > Vitales > Vitaceae > Vitis > Vitis riparia. The sequence goes on along the minus strand of NC_048446.1, from coordinate 9,805,583 downwards.
AAATGGTAAAATGAGGAAATAAGTGAGTTAAGACTCATGGACCATGAGGAAAGGTAAGACGAGAATATCATGAGTTTGGAATATGAGAAATGACCATTATGGAGTAAGAAAGAAGGCAAAAAAACATGGGAAATGTGGCATGAAGCAAGATTCAACTGCATGGAAATTTAGAGCTCAAAATCTGATGGTAACATATACTCTGACTTTAAGGACAAATTTGGAGCACTTTCCAGAGTCCATTTTATACATACTATATATCATTTTGTATTTTGGGAAGTCAAGAGTCCAACGCTTTAAACGGTGTGCAAATTAGAGTTGAAATAAAGAAGTGATGGCCATTTGAAGACAATTGCGCAAAGCTAAAAGGCCATTTTGAAATGATTTCGAAATTCAACTTATGAATTCGAAATCCAACTTATGAATTCGAAATCCAACTTATGAATTCAAAATCCAATTTGAAATTACCCACTGCCACTTTGATGTTTCACCTCATCTACCTCGAGAATTGCATCTAGAGCACTCCATCCACCCTAAGTGGGCCCTACACGACTAGAAATCACCATTTTATTATTTTTTTAGTCATTTTTAGGTAATTATTTTGTAATAAGTGGCCAATGAGAGTGTGCCACATGTTAGGTAATTGATAATATTATATGAACTATCTTAGTTCTAGGTTTTAAAGAACTTGGATCTTTCCAAAGAGTTTGACGTTGAAGATGGAAGAAGACGAGAAGTTTGATTTGTTTTCTTTTTCTTCTTTATTAAATATATTGTTTTTAGTTTTTTTTTTATTCAAATTATGGATTTTTACCCTATTATGGATTGTGAATGTGACATCACCCCCATAAGAGGCTAAGAAGCCAACTTGGGACTTGAAACATGAAAACCTAAGGTAGGAAACCTATAGGGACAACAGGTAAATTATTATAATAATCAGATTAATTATTGGTTAGGTGACAATTTATCAATTTTTTTTTTTTTATCCTATCCTTGTGAGTTAGTTTAGGGAATGATATAGCAGGTTATTACCCGATACTAGTGATTCTTGGTAATTCTTGATCATTAGTTATCCTGGTCTTTCCTATCGTTATTTGTCCCAAAACAAAGCTATAAGGAGTAAGAAGGGTTAAAAAGTCAAATCTTAAACTGATAATCAATCTCATTCATTTGATGGTTTTAGGAATCCGTTTTAAAAAGGAAAAAAAAATTAGGTTTCAAATGCAATTTTGAGTTATAAAACTCAAGTTGATTGCGAACGACCAAGGATCCCAAACCCCTAAGATCACTTTACTTAAGAAACTCTTGTTCTCTCTATTTCTATACCTTAAGTTGGATTGTGGAAAACCCCAAACTTGAATCAATTGAATTAAAAATCAATATTTGTTTATTTATTTATTAATTTAGTTCTTTTACTTAGTTTCACTTCATTCACATATTATTTTTCACTTTAAGATTTAAACAAAAGCAATTCATTTATTCTAATATTGACAATTTCCATAAGTTAGTCCCTAAGGACGATACCCAGAGTACTACAAAAGCCATAGTGACTCTTTTTCTAATTTTTCTAGACCAAAGTTGCTACGTAAAAAGGTTAAGTATTTTGGTACAACAGAGAAGCTCAATCATAGGTGCAGTAGCTTACTGGAGACAATACATCACACATGTTTAATCCTTGCAACAGCTTGCTCAGTCACCATGCTTAGGTGTCTAGCGATGGATGTGGCTTAGTGTCCTCTAGGTTGCATGTATTTTGACACCTCATGCTTGGTTACATGCTTGAACACCTCATACTTGGTTGCATTCTTGGACGCCTGATGCTTGGTTGCATGCCTTGGACACCTCGTGCTTGGTTGCATGCCTTAGACGCCTTATGCTTGGTTGCATGCCTTAGACACCTTGTGCTTGGTTGCATGCCTTTGACACCTTGTACTTGGTTACATGCTTAGACATTTCATGATTAGTTGCATGCCTGGGACACCTTATATTTGCCTGCATGCTTTCGACACCTCAGACTTGCCTATATGCCTTCGACACCTCTTCTTTGCTACATACCTTCAACACCTCATATTTGGTTGCATGCTTTTGACACTCATTCTTAGTTGCATGCATAGTGATACCTTAAGCTTGGTAAGAGATAGATAATAAAGGGATGCTCTTGCTTGCTTAGTAAGAAGGTGGTTACAAAGAACTTCAAAAGTATTACTATTAAAAATTAGGATTATTACAATACAATTAGATAATTTTTATTGTTATTTTAAAAAATAAAACTAATTTATTAAGTTTTTAATATAGGATCATGCATCTACACTGGATGGATGACTATGTTCAACATGGATCATATTGTAGCTTCTAAATACAATGTTGTGCTTGTCCACATATCAATGCAACAATGCCTAGCATTCTTACCTCTTTAATCGACACCATTGTCTATACCTATGCGGAAGATTATATTAATTGGTTTTGTTAATAAGAATCATCTTGTGAAGGTAATATCATGAATGCTAATATACTTTATTTGTAATACCTTAATCTTACTTAATCAAGTTATTTCTTGCATTATAAAATGATTTGTAGGTTTGGATATGACTTGGAGCCTTAATGCTACCTATTGCGAGCAATTGGTACATGAGTTGATATCATTGTGTTCAAGATTGAGTGACTCCAGATGTACCTATAGGGAACCTTAGATCCATTCGTTCCTAAACCGCAGATTGAATAAGTACATGCAATCTAACACTAGGCCTCTAGATCCTATGCAACAAAAACATTTTTGTTATTTTAAGATTTAAGTTGAAAGCATTAGAAAACTTTACCTCTGATTTGGACATTCCCAAATCAATTCCACATGGTGAAGATGAAGCCTAAAGAGTTTTAGAGTCTCATCCACCTAGGATTTTCCACCTGATGACTTAAACCATGATCTTGGCATTGATGAGAAAAACCCAATTCTCTTTGTTTCCCAAGCCCAAATTAGGTTAGGAACATGCATAACTATCCTAAGCTTTTTCTAAATCCAATGCACAATGGAAAAATAGCATTTTTAAACTTTAAAGTGATTAAAAAAAGTGTTAACGAAAACCATACCTCAAATTCAGATATTCCCAAATCAAATCCATGTGGTGAAGATGAAGAACGAAATCACAAAAGTTTCGTAAACCCGAAGTTTTCCACCCGATGACCCGAAAGGGTGGAGGCTATGACTCTCTTTCTCTAGAGATGGAAGACGACTCTCTTGAAAAAGCTATGGAAGCCCTAACCCCTAAGAGGGTATTTATAGGGCTTCCTACTAGCTTAAGTGACTTGAGCCCACTAAGGGCTTGTCATTTAATCTAGCCCAAAATGGTTCCTAATTAATTAATTAACCCAATAAAGCCTACTAATTAATCAATTAGCCCAATTTAGACACCTTGTTCACTTACACTTGTGCAATCTTATGTAATTACCAAAACGCCCTTATGCACAAAAGTGAGCCAATAAGGTATATGAGCTTAGAGCAAAGTCCATTGGGACCCATAAGAATATTAGCCCCCTCATAACCTAATTTTGAAGTTTATTCA